>NC_143032.1:72996500-73152000 GCF_057628025.1 Oncorhynchus mykiss
ACATATTTCCACAGATTACATAGATCTACAAATAATTTGAAAACAAACCCGGTATTGATAAACTCCCATATCTACTGGGTGAAATTCCACAGTGTGCCATCACAGCAGCAATATTTCTGACCTGTTGCTGCAAGAAAAGGGCAACCAATGAAGAACAAACACCATTGTAAATACAACCCATATTTGTTTATTTATTCTCCCTTTTGTACTTTAACCATTTGCACATCATTACAACACTGTACATATACATAATATGATTTGAAATGTCTTTATCCTTTTGGAACTTCTGTTAGTTTAATGTTAACTGTTTTTTAACTTTTGTATATTATCTACTCCACTTGATTTGGCAATGTCAACATATGTTTCCCACGCCAATAAAGCCCCTTGAATTGAGACAGAGATACACAGTTGGGAGAACAAGTATTTGATACACTGCCGATTTTGCAGGTTTTCCTACTTACAAAGCATGTAGAGGTCTGTCATTTTTATCCTAGGTACACTTCAACTGTGAGAGACGGAATCTGAAACAAAAATCCAGAAAATCACATTGTATGATTTTTAAGTAATTAATTTGCATTTTATTGCATGACACAAGTATTTGATCACCTACCAACCAGTAAGAATTCTGGCTCTCACAGACCTGTTAGTTTTTCTTTAAGAAGCCCTCCTGTTCTCCACTATTTACCTGTATTAACTGCACCTGCTTGAACTTGCTACCTGTATAAAAGACACCTGTCCACACACTCAATCAAACAGACTCCAACCTCTCCACAATGGCTGAGACCAGAGAGGGTGTAAGGACATCAGGGATAAAATTGTAGAACTGCACAAGGCTGGGATGGGCTACAGGACAATAGGCAAGCAGCTTGGTGAGAAGGCAACAACTTTTGGGGCAATTATTCAAAAATGGAAGAAGTTCAAGATGAAGGTCAATCACCCTCGTGGGGCATCAATGATCATGAGGAAGGTGAGGGATCAGCCCAGAACTACACGGCAGGACCTGGTCAATGACCTGAAGAGAGCTGGGACCACAGTCTCAAAGCAAACCATTAGTAACACACTATGTAGTCATGGATTAAAATCCTGCAGCGCACGCAAGGTCCCCCTGCTCAAGCCAGCGCATGTCCAGGCCCGTCTGAAGTTTGCCAATGACCATCTGGATGATCCAGAGGAGGAATGGGAGAAGGTCATGTGGTCTCATGAGACAAAAATAGAGCTATCTGGTCTAAACTGCACTCGCCATGTTTGGAGGAAGAAGAAGTGTGAGTGCAACCCCAAGAACACCATCCCAACCCTGAAGCATGGAGGTGGAAACATCATTCTTTGGGGATGCTTTTCTGCAAAGGGGACAGGACGACTGCACCGTATTGAGGGGAGGATGGATGGGCCATGTATCGTGAGATCTTGGCCAACAACATCCTTCCCTCAGTAAGAGCATTGAAGATGGGTCGTGGCTGGGTCTTCCAGCATGACAACGAACTGAAACACACAGCCAGGGCAACTAAGGAGTGGCTCTGTAAGAAGCATCTCAAGGTCCTGGAGTGGCCTAGCCAGTCTCCAGACCTGAACCCAATAGAAAATCTTTGGAGGGAGCTGAAAGTCCGTATTGCCCAGTGACAGCCCTGAAACCTGAAGGATCTGGAGAAGGTCTGTATGGAGGAGTGGGCCAAAATCCCTGCTGCAGTGTGTGCAAACCTGGTCAGGAACTACAGTAAACGTATGATCTCTGTTATTTTAAACAAAGGTTTCTGTGCCAAATATTAAGTCCTGCTTTTCTGATGTATCAAATAATTATGTCATGCAATAAAATGCAAATTAATTACTTAAAAATCGTACAATGTGATTTTCTGGATTTTTGTTTTAGTCTCTCATAGTTGAAGTGTACCTATGATAATAATTTCAGACCTCTACATCCTTTGTAAGTAGGAAAACCTGCAAAATCGGCAGTGTATCAAATACTTGTTCTCCCCACTGTATATAGAGAGACAGAGAATGAGAAAGACAGACAGAGATAGAGAGACCGAGAAAGAGCGTGAGATAAAGTCAGAGAGACAGAGAGAGTGATAGAGAGAGAATGAGGGAGATAGAGATAAAGACAGAGAAAGAGAGCGGGAGATTCAGATGGAGAGACAGAGAGAGCGAAAGTGACAGTCCCCTCTGCCAGCTGGTATGTGGGCTCTGTTCACAAACACAAACAGACCTCATGGATCACCAGCACAGCAATACAATGAGACCCATCCAAATCATGAGAAAACAAAAAGATAATTTTTACCTCCCAGTGCAGAGCCTATCATAGTACAGAACAGACTACCAACAGATGCTCTTCAGGGACAATCCAGAGACACTATTTGCAGACTGTTAAAAGACTGGGAAAATGAGCAACTTAATTTTCCACATGCACAATCCCCTGGGATGGAACAGTGCTATAAGAGCACACTACCCCTCTGTCAAGAGACAGTGTATTGGCCCAGGGTGGAAACTCCGAATACTGGAACACGAGAACACAGACTGAGACAGCCTCAATTTGTTCAAGGTTGGAACAGTGGGCGTGCAGGGAAACTTCAAACACGTCCAAAAATACTTTTACAGAATCAAAAAGATCGCACAGCAGGAGAAGCTCTTCACCCACGCCAAGTGAGTCGGTTCACACCCCCACAGATGAACAACCCCAAGAGGAGAGTCCCCCCCCAGCATAGAGCACTACTAACTTATTGAAATGAGGGATGAATTCACCCAGCTGGAGGTAAGGCAGGTGGAACTCAAACAGTATTTTTTTAATTTAACTAGGCAGGTCAGTTAAGAACAAATTCTTATTTACAATGACGGACTACCCTGGCCAAACCCGGACGTCGCTGGGCCAATTGTGTGCCGCCCTATTGGACTCCAAATACCAGCCAGATGTGATACAGCCTGGATTCGAACCAGGGACGTTAGTGATGCATCTTGCACTGAGATGCAGTGCCTCAGACAGCTGCAGTAAGTCAACACACTCCAGTCAGCACAGACACAGAAAACAGTCCAGCATAACTACACCCTCTCAACTAGACCCAGAGACCAGGAGGGGGAGAGAGATGTGGACTTTGGTGAGACACTCTGGACTTTGGTGAGACAAATTCAACAGGACAAAGAGGAAGAAAGGAAGGAGGAAGAGTCAGTGGCAGGAGACGATAAAAAACCCTAGAGGAGGAGAGAAGGTGAGAAAGATGAGGTGCGACAGAGAAAAACCCATGAAAGAGCTGGCCACTCCCCCAGAGAAGCCAGCAGAACATCCCACCCCAGACCCTGACCACAGCCTCGACACCCCAGCAGAACAGTCCAGATCCTGACCAGAACCTCGACACCCCAGCAGAACAGCCCAGACCCTGACCACAGCCTTGACACCCCAGCAGAACAGCCCAGACCCTGACCACAGCCTCGACAACCCAGCAGAACAGCCCAGACCCTGACCACAGCCTCGACACCCCAGCGGAACAGCCCAGACCCTGACCACAGCCTCGACACCACAGCGGAACAGCCCAGACCCTGACCACAGCCTCGTCAACCCAGCAGAACAGCCCAGACCCTGACCATAGCCTTGACACACCAGCAGAACAGCCCAGACCTTGACCACAGCCTCGACACCCCAGCAGAACAGCCCAGACCCTGACCACAGCCTCAACACCACAACAGAACAGCCCAGACCCTGACCGCAGTCTCGACACCCCAGCAGAAAACATACATTTAGAACCACCAACCCAGCAAACCTCAGCCCCTCCTAGCAGCACTTATGAAAACCATTCGACACCCATTAAGGACACGTCAAAGCCACAGATTGTACTCCTTATGGACTCGAATGGGAAATACATACAAGAACATTTACATTTCCTCAAACACCCAGCGCGCCCTAGATCTGCTGTCTGAGGACCAACTAGGGTCACCCAGCCACATCCTAATTCCCACAGGCACAAACGACCTGAGAGCACAGCAGGAAAGGTTGGCCACAGCAGGGAGTGCTTGAAAAAGCTTCTTCCACTTTCCTCACCTTTATGAGTGCAATATTTACTGTTAATTTCTAATAGTTTTTTGATTATGGTTTGAGTCTTCCCTCTTTTGTTAATTTCACTTGCTTTGGCAATGTAAACATGTTCCCCATGTCAATAAAGCCCCATAGAATTAAGACAGAGAGAGAGAGAGAGAGAGACTGAGTGAGAGAGACTGAATGAAAGAGACTGAGTGAGAGAATAGAATTTGGTGTGTTATTCTCTCTGCTGGAAGAGACAAGTCAATATAGGCAGTTGTAGAGAGGAGAAGAGTCCTTTCATTTCTCAGAAAGGACTATGACAAAAACACTAAGAAACATGTATAGTCTCACAGGCACTATACATCTCTCTCTATCTGACACACACACACACACACACACACACACACACACACACACACACACACACACACACACACACACAAACATCCATCCGTATCTCAATGCAGTATCAATCTGTCGGGCATATAATTGAGGGCTTACAGTACAGTCCCCTTCTGCTAAGCCCTGCTATCTGCAGGCCACACACGTTCTCTCTTTCTGTCTCTCAAACACACACACACGGCTCTAACATACCGCTCTCGTTGGGGCACATCTGATTAAGTCAGCTCTGTAAATTAGTCTTCACATATGAGGGAGATATTAAAGAAGGAGAGGAGATGAGGAGGGAAGCAACAGGTTACAGCAAGATAATAGGGGGGGGGGGGTAGAGGAGTTTGAGATTATCAACAGTATAGGTAAAGCAGGCCTCGGGGCAATCCAAGCCGTCTGTCAAACTAATTACTATCTCTCTATTAAATCAAAGGACCAGTGATCTACAGCGCTGGAGAGCAACCCTGTACACATTTTCTATTCCATATGATGTCTCGTGTACAAATAGTAGTTGTAATAATGTATTGCATCAACAAAATAACACTGACATCTTAGACATGCAGAGCATGTGCATGTGCTGCCGACCACCTAACATGTGCCTGAGCACACATACAAACACACACGCACGCACACTCACACACGTGTGTATGGTGCAGTAACTGGGCCTGTGGATTCCTCCTGCTACATTAGTCAGTTAGCTAGACAGGCTTTGTAACTAACATCCAGCCATTGGAGTATGGAGATGAATACCTTATTCCTCATATCCAGGGTCTGCATGCATGGCTCTGCTCACACCTGATGTTACACACACAGCACAAACTGTCAGAAATGTCTCAGGGAAGCTCATCTGCTCATCTGCGGGCTCATCATTCTCACCAGGGTCTTGACCTGACTCCCGTTCGACATTGTAACCTACTTCAGTGGGCAAATGCTCACCTTCGATGGCCACTGGCACGCTGGAGAAGAGTGCTCTTCACGGATGACAGCGTTTTTTGTGTCATGTGGATGAGCGGTTTGCTGATGTCAACTTTGTGAACAGAGTGCCCCATGGTGGCTGTGGGGTTATGGTATGGTTAGGAATGAGCTACGGACAATGAACACAATTGCATTTTATCAATGGAGATTTGAATGAACAAAGATCCTGTGATGATATCCTGAGGCCCATTGTCGCGCCATTCATGCGCTGCATTATCTAAGTTTCAGCATGATCATGCACAGTCCCATGTCACAAGGATCTGTACACAATTCCTGGACGCTGAAAATGTCCCAGTTCTTCCACGGCCTACATACTCACCAGACATGTCACCCATTGAGCATGTTTGGGATGTTCTGGATTGCTGTGTACGACAGCGTGTTCCAGTTCCCGCAAATATCCAGCAACTTCGCACAGCCATTAAAGAGGAGTGGGACAACATTCCACAGGCCACAATCAACAACCTGATTATCTCTATGCGAAGGAGATGTGTTGTGCTGCATGAGGCACATGATGGCCACACCAGATACTGACCTTTAAGGTATCTGTGACCAACAGATGCATATCTGTATTACCAGTCATGTAAAATCCATAGATTAGGGCCTAATAATTTTTTTTCAATTGACTGATTTCCATGTATGAACTGTAACTCAGTAAACATTTTTAGATTCATGCGTTTATATTTTGTTTCGTATATTTCATATCTATATTTTTCACCATCTTCAATATTTAAAGTGCAATTCTAATATAAACATGATAAACATGTTGAGAGGGGGAAAAGAGCGAGGGAGAAACACAACACAAGTAAATGAATGCCAGCCAGCAAATCATTACTACTATAAACCCCTATTACCATGACACTCAACTATTTTGTGCTTGTAATTTCTGCCCTGCATGTGGACAGGAGAACAGTTCTCATGTGTTCTTGTCATGATTCTATGTAATAGCTTCTAGAGCCTCCATGGTGTTCCGAGAGAGAGCAAGATCCACTGCTGGGTGTCCTATTGCTGGAGCACTGTACAGTGCAATGTACGCACGCACACAAACACAGAGTGTAAGTTCAGTAGGCTGATATCATTCTATCTGTACAATTGATCAGCTGAAGTATATAATAGGCCTGCACTGTGTTCTACTGTCTGATACTGTATTCTACTGTCTGACACTGTGTTCTACTGTCTGATGCTGTGTTTAACTGTCTGATACTGTGTTCTACTGTCTGATACTGTGCTTTACTGTTCTTCTGTCTGGTTGGGGTTCTGTCTGATACTGTGTTCTACTGTCTGACACTGTGTTCTACTGTCTGACACTGTGTTCTACTGTCTGATACTGTGTTCTACTGTCTGATACTGTGTTCTACTGTCTGACACTGTGTTCTACTGTCTGATACTGTGTTCTACTGTCTGATACTGTGTTCTACTGTCTGACACTGTGTTCTACTGTCTGACACTGTGTTGTACTGTCTGACACTGCGTTCTACTGTCTGACACTGTGTTCTACTGTCTGATACTGTCTTCTACTGTCTGATACTGTGTTCTACTGTCTGACACTGTGTTCTACTGTCTGACACTGTGTTCTACTGTCTGATACTGTGTTCTACTGTCTGATACAGTGTTCTACTGTCTGATACAGTGTTCTACTGTCTGACACTGTGTTCTACTGTCTGACACAGTGTTCTACTGTCTGATACAGTGTTCTGCTGTCTGATACTGTCTGATACTGTGTTCTGCAATTCAGATTTCAAGAGACAGCAAGAGAAAGAAAGACGAAAAAGAAAGAAAGAGAATGGGGAGGTGAAGAGAGGTGTGTAAATCCATTAGAGAGGTTCTTGTTAACTCAGTGTGTTTAGCTCTAAGCTATAGCAGACACTTACACCTGCTCAGGTCCTGCTCAATATCAGTTGTCCTATAGAAGGGATTGGAGTTGTGTCTCATCCTGCACCACATGAAATATCTGTGCAATCTCCTCGCTATCCCAGATTCCTATGGTCTAACACACACAGACAAACACACGACTCTGTACTCAACTGAGTGTGTGTTTATGTGTGTGTCTCAGTTAAATTATCTTGTTTTCTAGGCTCTGTTCAACATTTTATTTTCATTTCTCCCTCCAGGATAAAACACAGCACTTTATGAATGTTTCTCTGTGATATTGCTCTATCATTTTTCCAGGGTCAGGGAAGATGGGTTCTGCGGGTCACGGCTGTTGGCCATGGGCTCAGGGAAGAAAGGTTGTTTTATGGTTAATGTCTTTCAACTCCGGAATCTGAGCAGCTAATACCATAATCAGGCCTCATTGTATTGGTCAAACTAGGCATCAAGCAGTCAATAGCACTCTATAGAACTCCCCAAGGTAAATGAGAGACAGGCTCCAAATACACAAACAGCAAATTATTTAAAAAAAAGGAATTGTCCACATTCGTCACCATGGGTGTAATAAGAGTACGCTGGGGCCTCTTCTCTAAATGTGAACCTCATAGCTAGCAATAAAGCAGATCCACACACATTATTGTGTCTTGAGGGTACACTTATTAGAGAGAGAGAGAGACAGAGAGAGAGACCTATATGAGTTCCCACAAATAAGACCTGGGGTATTATTAAAAGTGACGGCCTCAATCTCCAGAACAATCCTCTGCTATCCTCCAGGGGGAGATTTAATCCAGAAATAGCAGAGGCTTAAGCATCTTTTCTAAAGTTAGGCAAAGTGTGTAATGAAATATTGTCTGAGTAAGTGTGTTGGTGTCTAAGTGTGTGCTTTTCTCCTTTCTAAATCAAACAGTGCCTGTAACACAGAGCTCAACACTAGAGAGAGATCTATGAATCTATGAAATTAAATTTCTACTCCTCCTGCCCCAAATCTTCAAATACCACCTAAGGCATGAAAATGCTTCATTCTATAGCTACACTAGATATCTCCAGGAGTGATGAGTATAATATTTGTCTTTATCTGTTGTTGTCTTTTTGCTAGCTAGGGCCTTCTGCTTTAAGTGCTGCCTGTTTTCCCAGTAGCCTACGTGTGTGAACTGCTGACTGCTATTAACCTGCAGATGATTGTTGACACACAAACCAGGATTAAGGGGCAAGTCAACTTGTGACTGTTGTTGTTTTGGTAATCAGTGTCTGTATTGAGGGGGAGTGGTTTCTCCTCTCCTAGGCAATCAGCAATTAGTACCGGGAGCTGTGCTCTTCACCTTTGCAAAGCAACTAGTATTAGTAATTCAGTCTCCTCTGTTTTCTCAGTGGCAGCTGTAAGCCAGTTGTATCCGCAGCGGTCTTGTCACAAAACTAAGACTGTCATCGAAACAAAGACGGTTCTGCCAAGTTATTCAAGGAAAGAGAGGAAGGCTCCACACCACTCTCTCACTTGAGTATCCTACCTAGTTATTCTCAGATCTCATTTAGCTCTTTTGTAGCTTTGGCAACTACATGTGTGTTTCTATCCCAGTTCACTCCTCTCCTTGTAGGATTTACAGACGATTCCCACCACTTGGCTGTAAACCTTCTAATTTAGTGTACCCTGCGCGCACAATCCATGTGGAATTCCTGGTCTCTGGCAGCATTTGGAACTGCCAATCTGTTGTCAAGAATGCAGAGTTCATCTCAGCCTATGCTGCCCTTCTGTCCCTTAACATTTTTGGCCCTGACTGAGACATGGATCACCCCAGAGAACACTGCTACTCCAGTGTAGCAGTAACTACATTTTATCTCATAGTCCAAGAGTATCTGGTCGTCACGGTGGTGGCACAGGGCTACTCATTTCTCCTAAGTAGAGATTTTCTCTTTTCTCCCTCTCTCACCTGTCCATCTCTTCATTTGAATTCTACTGTCACTGTCACTTGTCCACTCAAGCTTAACATTGTTTTCATATATTGCCCATCAGGTGACCTTAGAAAGTTCCTCAATGAGCTTGACACCTTGATAAGCTCATTTCCTGACAATGGCTCACTACTCTTCGTACTTGGCGACGTCAACCTCCCAATGTTTGCCTTCAATTAATTTCTTTCCAACCCTCTCTTTCCCCTCCTTGCCTCTTGACCTCATCCTTTCCCAGAACCCTCCCACTCACAAGACATGCAATACACTTGACCTCATCTTCACTAGAGGCTGTCCGCCAACTAATCTCACTGCAACTCCCCTCCAGGTCTCTGATCACTACTTTGTTTCCTTTTCTCTCCCTCTCCTCCAACCCTAAGCACTCAGCCCCTACCCAGATGGTCATGCAATGTCGCAATCTTAGCTCTCTCTCTCTCTCCCACTTCTCTTCTATCCTATCATCTCTCCCTTTTGCTAAATTATTCTCCCTCATGTCTCTGCCTCTTCAACCCTACTCTCCTCCCTTTCAGAATCCTATGACTGTCGCCTTTCCTCCCTCCCAGCTCGGCCTTCCCCTCCTGCTCCGTGGCTGAGTGACTCATTGCATGCTTACAGAACAGGGCTGCGGGCAGCTGAGCGAAGGAAAACTAAACTTCCGGAGGACCCTTCATCCTTCCACTCTCTCCTCTCTACCTCACCTCTCTACCTTGTCTAATTCTATATCCACTACTAAAGCCCCTTTCTATCACTCAAAATGTCAGGCATCTGCCTCTAACACTAGGAAACTCTTTTCCACCTTCTCCTCCCTCCTTAACTTTTTATGGCTGCAGTGGCAGTATGGAGTAGCTTGGATGAAAAGGTGCCCATTGTAAACAGCCAGCTCCTCAGTCTCAGTTGCTAATATATGCATAGTATTATTAGTATTGGATAGAAAACACTCTCAAGTTGAGTATAACAGAACTGATATTGCAGGCAAAACCCTGAGGAAAATCAAAACAGGAAGTGGCTTCTATTTTGAAAACTCCATGTTCCATAGCCTCGCTTTGCTGGATTTAAAGGGATACTAACCAGATTCCTTTTCCTATCGCTTCCTCAAGGTGTCAACAGTCTTCAGACATAGTTTCAGGCTTTTATTTGGAAAAATGAGCCAGAACAATAACATCGCGTCAAGTGGTCACCTGAGTTTTGCTCGCACAACAGAGTTTGGATAGGTATTGCTTTTCCCTCTCCTACTGTGAAAGACATTTGCAGTTGATATATTATTGATTATATATTTTAAAAACAACCTTAGGATTGATTATAAAGAATGTTTGACATGTTTCTGTGGACATTATGGAAACTATTTGAAATGTTTGTCTGCATTGTCGTGACCTCTCTTTCCTGTGGATTTCTGAACATAACGCGACAAACAAACGGAGGTATTTTGGATATAAAAATCATCTTTATGGAACAAAAGGAACATTTGTTGTGTAACTGGGAGTCTCGTGAGTGAAAACATCCAAAGATCATCAAAAGTAAACTATTAATTTGATTGCTTTTCTGATTTTCGTGACCAAGCTACCTGATGCTAAGTGTACTTAATGTTTTGTCGTGCGATCGATAAACTTACACAAACGCTTGGATTGCTTTTGCCTTAAAGCATAATTTCAAAATCTGACACGACAGGTGGATTAACAAAAGTCTAAGCTTTGTTTTCCTATATTGCACTTGTGATTTCATGAATGTAAATATTTGTAGTAAAATTTATTGAATGTAGCGCTATGCTATTCAGCGGTTGTTGATGACACTTATCCCGATAGGGGGATTGCAGCCATAACAAGTTAACCTCTCTTGGGTAGGGGGCAGTATTTTCACGTCCGGATGAAAAGCGTGCCCAAAGTAAACTGCCTTTTCCCCAGGCCCAGAAGCTAGGATATGCATATAATTGGATTTGGATAGAAAACACTCTAAAGTGTGTCAACCAGATTCCTTTCCCTATTACTTCCACATGGTTTGAACAGTCTTTAGACATAGCTTCAGCCTTTTATTCTGAAACATTTGCGAGAACGATCACATCGCATCAGTGGATGGCTGGGTGCCAGCAGAGTTTTGCATGTGCCATCAGCTTGGAGCAGACATTTTCTCTCTCTCTCTCTCTCTCCTATTGAAAAAGCTACGGTCCGGGTGAAATATTATTTATTATTTATTGTAAAAACAACGTGAGGATTGATTATAAAAAACGTTTGACATGATTCTACGAACTTTACGGATACTATTTGGAATTTTCGTCTGCCCGTCGTGACAGCTCGAGCCTGTGGATTACTGAACATAACGCGCCAACCAAATTGAGGTATTTTGGATATAAAAATAATCTTTATGGAACAAAAGGAACATTTATTTTGTAAGTGAGAGTCTCGTGAATGCAAACATTCAAAGATCATCAAAGGTAAGCGATTCATTTTATTGCTTTTCTGGCTTTCGTGACCAATCTACTTTGCTGCTAGCAGTTTGTAATGTTTTGTCTGCTGAGAAAGATGTCCTTACATAAACGCTTGGTTTGCTTTTGCCATAAAGCTTTTTTTAAATCTGACACGCCAGGTGGATTAACAACAAGCTAAACTGTGTTTTGCTATATTGCACTTGCGATTTCATGAAAATTTTATATTTTTAGTAATTTAATTTGAATTTGGAGCTCTGCAATTCAGCGGATGTTGACGAAAATGATTCCGCTAACGGGATGGGTGCGCCAAGAATAACTTCAAGAAGTTAATCTTGATTTTGATGTATTACACTTGTGATTTTATGAAAGTTAAATATTTATAATTCTGTAGTTTGAATTTTGCGCCCTGCAATTTCACCGGATGTTGGCCAGGTGGGACGGTACCGCTAATCTTCCACTCCCTCCCTACTCCCTCTCTGTGATTGACTTTTCAACCACTTTGACGACACTTGCATCTCATTCCCTTGGCCTATTGAGTCCACTGGTCCCGTTCACACCAGATCTACACTATGCCTTGACCTTTTTCTCCCCTCTCTCTCCAAATGAAACCCTGCTAATAGGTCAACCCAGTTACAACACTCACTACCAAGTTCCAAACGGCCTCTGGAAGCAACTTCAGCTCAATAACTATTAAATCGGAAGCTTCATTAAGCGGCAGGGCAGACGCACACAAGCCTAAGATCACCAGGTGGTGTTAAGCTCGCCGCCATTGGACTCTGGAGCAGTGGAAACTCTTTCTCTGGAGTGATGCATCATGCTTCACCATCTGGCAGTCCAATGGATGAATCTCGGGTTGATGCCAGTAGAACACAACCTGGAGGAATAACACAACCAGGAGGAATAATGGTCTGGGGTCGTTTAGTTCCAGCTACGTGAAATCTCAATGTTACAGCATACAATGACATTCTAGATGATTCTGAGCTTCCAACTTTGTGACAACAGTTTGGGGAAGGCCCTTTCCTATTTCATGACAATGCCCCAGTGCATGACAATGCCCCAGTGCAAAAAGCAAGGTCAACCCAATCAAACACCTTTGGGATGAATTGGAATGCCAACCTTGATCCAGGCCTTATCCCCCAACATCAGTTGCCGACCTCTTGTGGCTGAATGGCAGTAAGTCCCTGCAGCAATGTTCCAACATCTAGTGGAAAGCCTTTCCAGAAGAGTGGAGGCTGTTATAGCTGCAAAGGGGGAACCAACTCCATATTAATGCCCATGATTTGGAAAAAGATTTTCGATGAGCAGGTTTACACCTACTTTTGGCCTTGTAGGGAATCTTAATATGAATGCACTAACTGTAACGCCTCACTTCTAGTCCTAAGCCATATTTTTTTTTTATGTATTATTTCCGTCATTGTTAGTCCAGAAAATCTTAAGAGACATTACATACAGCCGGGAAAAACTATTGGATATCAGAGCGACGTCAACTTACCAACATTACGACCAGGAATACGACTTTCCCGCAGTGGATCTTTGTTCGCACCACCACCCAGGGCATTTGATCTGATCCCACAGAAGAGGTAGACAGAGCGGCCTCCTGGTCAGATTTCAGAGGCGTGCACACCACCCACCACTTCCGAGTATATTACTTGCCAAAGTCCAGTCTCTAGATGACAAGGTATAAGAAATTAGAGCAAGGGTTGCTTTCCAGAGAGACGTAAGGGATTGTAACACACTCTGTTTCACGGGAACATGGTTTTCTCTGGATATGTTGTCGGAGTTGATACAGCCACCGGGATTCTTGATGGGAAGAAGTGTGAGGGTGTATGTTTCATGGTTAACGACTCATGGTGTAATTGTAACAACATACAGGAACTCAAGTCCTTTTGTTCCCCTGAGCTAGAATTCCTTACAATCATATGTCGACCATATTATCTCCCAAGAGAATTCTCTTGCCGTTACCATGATGGCCCTCAAGGAACTTTATTAGACTATGCAAACTGGAAACCATATAGCTGGGGATTTGAACAAAGCAAATTTGAGAACAAGGCTTCTTAAATTCTATCAGCATATTGATTGTAGCACTCGTGCGGGCAATACACTGGATCACTGCTACTCTAACTTCCGCGATGCATGCAAAGCCCTCCCCTGACCACGACTCCATTTCGCTCCTCCCGTCCCATAGGCAGAATCTCAAACAGGATGTAACCATGACAAGAACTATTCAACGCTGGTCTGACCTATCGAAATCCACACTTCAAGATTGCTTTGATCAAGCAGACTGGGAAATGTTCAGGGCCGCCTCAGAGAAAAATATTGATTTATAGGTTGATTCGGTGACTGAGTTTATAAGAAAGTACATTGGAGATGTTGTACTCACTGTGACTATTAAAACCTACCCTAACCAGAAACCGTGGATAGATGGCGGCATTCGCGCAAAACTGAATGCGCGAACCACCAAATTTAAACACGGAAAGATGACTGGGAATACTGCTGAATACAAACAGTGTGGTTATTCCCTCCGCAAGGCAATCAAACAAGGGGATAGTCGGTATAAGGACAAAGTGAAGTCACAATTCAACGACTCAGACACAATACAAACAGTGGCAGGGTCTACAGTCAATCACAGACTCCAAAAAGAAAACCAGCCATGTCACGGACACCAAAGTCTTGCTTCCAGACAAACTAAAAACCTTCTTTGCTCGCTTTGAGGATAATACAATACCACCGAGGCCTGCAACCAAGGACTGCGGGGCCTTCTTCTCCGTGGCAGACGTGAGTAAGACATTTAAACGTGTTAACCCTCGCAAGGCTTCCGGCCCAGATGGCATCCCTAGCCGCGTCCTCAGAGCATGCACGGACCAGCTGGCTGGTGTGTTTACGGACACATTCAATCAATCCCTATCCCAGTCTGCAGTCCCCACATGCTTCAAGATGGCCACCATTGTTCCTGTACCCAAGAAGGCAAAGGTAACTGAACGACCACTTCTGTCATCATGAAGTGCTATGAGAGACTATCACCTCATATCATATCACCTCCACCTTACCTGCCACCCTAAACCCACTTCAATTTGCTTACTGCCCCAATAGGTCCACAGACGATGCAATCGCCATCACACTGCCCTATTCCATCTGGACAAGAAGAATACCTATGTAAGAATGCTATTCATTGAATACAGCTCAGCATTCAACACCATAGTACCCTCCAAGCTCATCATTAAGCTTGAGGCCCTGGGTCTTAACCCCGCCCTGTGCAATTGGGTCCTGGACTTCCTGACGGGCCACCCAAAAGTGGTGAAGGTTGGAAACATAATCTCCAATTCGCTGATCCTCAACACTGGGATCACTGGGATTACTGGGATGCACAAGGGTGCATGCTCAGCCCTCCCTGTTCACACATGACTGCACTCCTTCAACTCAATCATCATGTTTTCAGATGACACATCAGCCGTCCCCCTCTCTCCACTGGGATTCTCTGCCTCTAACCCTATTACAGGGGCTGAGTTACTGGCTTACTGGTGCTCTTCCATGCCATCCCTAGGAGGGGTGCGCTACTTGAGTGGGTTGAGTCACTGACGTGATCTTCCTGTCTGGGTTGGCGCCTCGCCTTGGGTTGTGCTGTGATGGAGATCTTTGTGAGCTATATTCGGCCTTGTCTCAGGATGGTAAGTTGGTGGTTGAAGATATCCCTCTAGTGGTGTGGGGGCTGTGCTTTGGCAAAGTGGGTGGGGTTATATCCTTGCTGTTTGGCCCTGTCTGTGGATATCGTCAGACGGGTCCACAGTGTCTCCTGACAATTCCTGTCTCAGCCTCCAGTATTTATGCTGCAGTAGTTTATGTGTCGAGGGGGCTAGGGTCAGTCTGTTATATCTGGATTATTTCTCCTGTCTTATCCAGTGTGAATTTAAGTATGCTCTCTCTAATTATTTATTTCTCTCTCTCGGAGGACCTGAGCTTTAGGACCATGCCTCAGGACTACCTGGCATGATGACTCCTTGCTGTCCCCAGTCCCCCTGGCCGTGCTGCTGCTCCAGTTCTGCTCCAATGTGCTGCCTGCGGCGATGGTACCCTGACCTGTTCACCGGACGTGCTACTTGTCCCAGACCTGCTGTTTTCAACTCTCTAGAGACAGCAGGAGCGGTAAAGATACTCTGAATGATCGGCTATGAAAAGCCAACTGACATTCACTCCTGTGGTGCTGACCTGAGGCATCCTCGACAACCACTGTTATTATTATTATTTGACCCTGCTGGTCATCTATGAACATTTGAACATCTTTGCCATGTCCTGTTATAATCTCCACCCGGCACAGCCAGAAGAGGACTGGCCACCCCTCATAGCCTGGTTCCTCTCTAGGTTTCTTCCTAGGTTTTGGCCTTTCTAGGGAGTTTTTCCTAGCCACCATGCTTCTACACCTACATTGCTTGCTGTTTGGGGTTTTAGGCTGGGTTTCTGTACAGAACTTTGAGATATCAGCTGATGTAAGAAGGGCTTTAGAAATACATTTGATTTGATTTGGTGGTCTTGATTACCAACATCGACGAGACAGCCTACAGAGAGGAGGTGAGGGCCCTCGGAGTATGGTGTCAGGAAAACAACCTCTCACTCAACATCAACAAAACAAAGGAGATGATTGTGAACTTCAGGAAACAGCGGAGTGAGCATCCCCCTATCCACAGACAGGACGGCAGTGGAGAAGGTGGAAAGTTTTATGTTCCTTGGCGTACACATCACAGACAACCTGAAATGGTCCTACCACACAGGCAGTGTGTTGAAGAAGGCACAACAGCATCTCTTCAATCTCAGGCGGCTGAGAACATTTGGCTTGTCACCTAAAACCCTCACAAACTTTTACAGATGCACATTTGAGAGCATCCTGTTGGGCAGTACCACCGCCTGGTACGGCAACTGCACCGCAAGGCTCTCCAGGGGGTAATGCAGTCTGCACAACTCATCACCGGTGGCAAACTATCTGCACTCCAGGACACCTACATCGCTCATCCATATATTTACATGTATATATTATTTCATCCCTTTACTTAGATTTGTGTGTATTAGGTAGTTGTTGTGGAATTCTTAGATTACTGTTAGATAAAACTTATTTTTTGATTTAATACCTCTTGAGACTAGGGGGCAGTATTTTGATGTTTGGATGAAAAACGTTCCCAAATGAAACTGCCTATTTCTCAGGCCCAGAAGCTGGAATATGCATATAATTAGCATATTGGGATAGAAAACATTCTAAAGTTTCCCAAACTGTCAAAATATTGTGTGTGAGTATAAAATAACTGATATTGCAGGCGAAAACCTGAGGAAAATCCATCCAGGAAATGCTGTTATTTTGAAACCTCTCTGTTCCATTACAAGCCTGTCCTCCATTTAAATGGATATCAACCAGATTTCTTCCCTATAGCTTCCACAAGGTGTGAACAGTCTTTAGACACAGAAAAATGAGCAAGAATGATCACATCGCGTCAGTGGATAGCTGTGTGTCCCCAGAGTTTTGCATGCACGAGCAGCTTGGAGCAGACCTTTTCTCTCTCTCTCCTCTTGAAAAGGCTACTGCCCGGTTGAAATATTATAGATTATTTATTGTAAAAACAACCTGAGGATTGATTATAAAAAAAACATTTGACATGTTTCTACGAAGAGGTTTTAAGGACGCTCTCATCCAAGGTTTTAAAATCCCAGTTTATTCTGTGGGATGCCCTTGTAGTTGGTAATGCTCAAATCAATTACTGCAAAAGAAGAGGAAAAAAATATAGAACAACTATTTCTGTAAGAGAACTGTCAGAAACATAAAAACCCCATGAACTGTGCTCGGACTGTGTGTGTATGTGTGTTTGAGGAGGATGCGGCAAGGATGTGTGTGTGTCTGTGTGGTACAGTAAGAGCTTTCTATAGCTACATACAAATTCCGGCCTTGTATTATAATCTTAGTGTGCATTTCCATTTGAGACATTTAGCAGTCGCTCTTATCCGGAGTGACTTAATAATTAACGACATAGCCATGCTTTTCACCACCAATAGGTTTGTTTAGCCTAAAACAAAGGTAGTTGCATTTTACTTTAAGATACAAAGTCTTCTAACGCCCTGGGATGTGTTTGTGTTTGGAGCCTGTCTCCCACGCTGAGGTCTGTTCAACGCTGGTCCGACCAATCTGATTCTACGCTCCAAGACTGCTTCCATCATGTGGACTGGGATATGTTTCGTATTGCGTCAGACAACAACATTGACGAATGCGCTGATTCGGTGAGCGAGTTCATTAGAACGTGCGTTGAAGATGTCGTTCCCATAGCAACGATTAAAACATTCCCAAACCAGAAACCGTGGATTGATGGCAGCATTCGTGTGAAACTGAAAACGCGAACCACTGCTTTTAATCAGGGCAAGGTGACCGGAAACATGACCGAATACAAACAGTGTAGCTATTCCCTCCGCAAGGCAATCAAACAAGCTAAGCGTCAGTATAGAGACAAAGTAGAATCGCAATTCAACGGCTCAGACACAAGAGGTATGTGGCAGGGTCTACAGTCAATCACGGATTACAAAAAGAAAACCAGCCCAGTCACGGACCAGGATGCCTTGCTCCCATGCAGACTAAATAACTTTTTTGCCCGCTTTGAGGACAATACAGTGCCACTGACACGGCCCACAACCAAAACATGAGGACTCTCCTTCACTGCAGCCGAGGTGAGTAAAACATATAAACGTGTTAATCCTCGCAAGGCTGCAGGCCCAGACGGCATCCCCAGCCGCGCCCTCAGAGCATGCGCAGACCAGAGGGCTGGTGTGGTTACGGACATATTCAATCGATCCCTATCCCAGTCTGCTGTTCCCACATGCTTCAAGAGGGCCACCATTGTTCCTGTTCCCAAGAAAGCTAAGGTAACTGAGCTAAACGACTACCGCCCCTTAGCACTCACTTCCGTCATCATGAAGTGCTTTGAGAGACTAGTCAAGGACCATATCACCTCCACCCTACCTGACACCCTAGACCCACTCCAATTTGCTTACTGCCCAAATAGGTCCACAGACGATGCAATCTCAACCACACTGCACACTGCCCTAACCCATCTGGACAAGAGGAATACCTATGTGAGAATGCTGTTCATCGACTACAGCTCGGCATTCAACACCATAGTAAACTCCAAGCTCGTCATCAAGCTCGAGACCCTGGGTCTCGACCCCGCCCTGTGCAACTGGGTACTGGACTTCCTGACGGGCCGCCCCCAGGTGGTGAGGGTAGGTAACAACATCTCCACCCCGCTGATCCTCAACACTGGGGCCCCACAAGGGTGCGTTCTGAGCCCTCTCCTGTACTCCCTGTTCACCCACGACTGCGTGGCCACGCACGCCTCCAACTCAATCATCAAGTTTGCGGACGACGCAACAGTGGTAGGCTTGATTACCAACAACGACGAGACGGCCTACAGGGAGGAGGTGAGGGCCCTCGGAGTGTGGTGTCAGGAAAATAACCTCACACTCAATGTCAACAAAACTAAGGAGATGATTCTGGACTTCAGGAAACAGCAGATGGAACAGTAGTGGAGAGGGTAGTAAGTTTTAAGTTCCTCGGCGTACACATCACAGACAAACTGAATTGGTCCAGCCACACAGACAGCATCGTGAAGAAGGCGCAGCAGCGCCTCTTCAACCTCAGGGCTGTATACCCGCCTGGTACGGCAACTGCTCCGCCCTCAACCGTAAGGCTCTCCAGAGGGTAGTGAGGTCTGCACAACGCATCACCGGGGGCAAACTACCTGCCCTCCAGGACACCTACACCACCCGATGTCACAGGAAGGCCATAAAGATCATCAAGGACAACAACCACCCGAGCCACTGCCTGTTCACCCCGCTATCATCCAGAAGGCGAGGTCAGTACAGGTGCATCAAAGCTGGGACCGAGAGACTGAAAAACAGCTTCTATCTCAAGGCCATCAGTCTGTTAAACAGCCAACACTAACATTGAGTGGCTGCTGAAAACACACTGACTAAACTCCAGCCACTTTAATAATGGGAATTGATGGGAATTGATGTAAAATATATCACTAGCCACTTTAAACACTGCTACTTAATATAATGTTTACATACCCTACATTATTTATCGCATATGTATACGGATATACTGTACTCTAAATCATCTACTGTATCTTTATGTAATACATGTATCACTAGCCACTTTAAACTATGCCACTTTGTTTACATACTCATCTCAGATGTATATACTGTACTCTATACCATCTACTGCATCTTGCCTATGCCGCTCTGTACCATCACTCATTCATATATCTTTATGTACATATTCGTTATCCCTTTACACTTGTGTGTATAAGGTAGTAGTTTTGGAATTGTTAGCTAGATTACTCGTTGGTTATTACTGCATTGTCGGAACTAGAAGCACAAGCATTTCGCTACACTCGCATTAACATCTGCTAACCATGTGTATGTGACAAATACAATTTGATTTGATTTGATTTACCTTGGGGAGTTCTATAGAGTGCTGTCGACTGCTTGATATCTAGGGTGACAAATACAATGAGACCTGATGATGGTATTAGCAGCTCAGAATCTGATTTGAAAGACTTTCACCACAAAACAGCCTTTCTTCCCTCAGCCCACGGCCAATAGCCATGACCCGCAAAACCCATCTTCCCTGACCCTGGAAAAATGATAGAGCAATATCACAGAGAAACATTCATAAAGTGCTGTGTTTTGTCCTGGAGGGAGAAATGAAAATAAAATGTTGAACAGAGCCTAGAAAAAAAATATAATTTAACTGAGACACAAACATAAACACACACTCAGCTGAGTACAGAGTCGTAAAGTGTGTTATTATCTCTCCAAATCAATGGTATATTAATGCCAGGGGGAGAAAACCCTGCAATAAGAGACACACTATAGAGAAATAGCTCTTTATTACGACCACATTGGGTAGGATAGGGAAGGTGTGAGGGGGGTTTCTGTGGATATGGGGAAGAGACAAGCGTGTGTGTGTGTGTGTGTGTGTGTGTGTGTGTACCATTACCAAGAACCCTGAAAGAGAGCGGGGAAGCCAAGGCAGAAACACTGAGTCTCCTGAACTGGACTAGACTGGACTAACAGAGCCTAAAATACACCTTTTAAGGTTTGTTAAGAGATGATGGGGTTGAGGAGAGAACACACACTTAAGTTAGATAAAACTGTTGGTATGCATTGGGTTTTGGATCTGGGCAATAACAATATTAGATATGTTCAATAACTTTCAATCATCATGCCAATGTAGGCATTTTAAAAGGTTTCTCCAACTGACAGAAAATATACAGTAGTAGTGGAGTTGAGCATGAGGGGTGATGATGGAAAGGTGTGGAAGGACTGAACCTTCATATACACACACACACACACACACACACACACACACACAGAGAGAGACACACACACACACACACACACTCAGAGAGACAGGCAGAGAAGCAGGTAGACAGACAGAGAGACAGGAAGGGATACAGACAGACAGGGAGGCAGGCAGACAGACAGGGAGGTAGACAGACAGAGAAACAGGCAGACAGGCAGTCACTATCTACCTTTAGATGAGGTGCCATGCTTTTGGCATTATTTACTCTCACCAGAAAACCCAAATGAGCGAACAGGTAACTAACTACATGATCTGTATTTATAATCTTGTTTGTCTCCAGTTTAAGAAAACTCATATCAATGTGAGACACTAAGGTTTACCACAGTCGTTAATACAGTCGCTAACAACGTCTAGCTAGAACATGTGTAGTACACCTGTAGCAGATATCGCAGAAAAACGGTCATCTTTTAAAAATGTGTTGTTCACATCATATGAAGATATCAACTACTAAATGTATGCAGTTGAAGTCAGAAGTTTACATACACTTAGGTTGGAGTCATTAAGAGTTTACTTGTAAGATATCAGCTCTATAACCATTATTTTGTGGTGCCCCAACTTTCTAGTTAAGGACAACAAAGTCAAGGCGTTTGAGTTGCCTTCACAAAGCCATGACCTCAATCCCATAGAATATTTGTGGGCAGATCTGAAAAAGCGTGTGCGAGCAAGGAGGCCAACAATCCTGACTCAGTTACACCAGCTCTGTCAGGAGGAATGGGCCAAAATTCACCCAACTTATTTTGGGAAGCTTGTGGAAGGCTACCCGAAACGTTTGACCAAAGTTAAACAATTTAAAAAGCAATGTTACCAAATACTAATTGATTGTAGGTCATCTTCTGACCCACTGTGAATGTGATGAAATAAATAAATCGTTCTCTCTACTATAATTCTGACATTTCACATTCTTCAAATAAAGTGGTGATCCTAACTGACCTAAGACAGGGAATGTTTACTAGGGTTAAATGTCAGGAATTGTGAAAAACTGAGTTCAAATGTATTTGGCTAAGGTGTATGTAAACTTCCGACTTAGAAAATAAAAATGTGTTTATATTTGCATCACCCACACTGCTCTGCCTCTGTCATACTCAGTAATCTGAGATTGTAAAACCAGTGGAGATTGTATGGATTTACATTACCCCTTAGGGCGGTGTGTAGGGGAAACAAATATGTAAGCATGACCACACACACACACACACACACACACACACACACACACACACACACACACACACACACACACACACACACACACACACAGAGAGAGAAACAGATTTCACCAGGAGAGCAGCGGCCCACACTATTCCTGTGAGCATACCAGAGGGGAGTGGCAGAGAAACAACATCTCTCAACATCTAGGATGCTTAAAGTCTACCCTTCAGATGAAAGAGGCAACAGAGAAAGGGGTGGAGTGGGCGAAGGAGAGAGAGGGATAAGGATGGTATGGAGAGGAGCGGGTGGTAAGGGGAAGCAGGAGGAGAATTCAAACGACATGAGATAATGATTGAATGAAAGAGAACGGAGGGAGAAAAAGAGACTGAGAAAGCAAGAGAGGTGCGTCTATGGTATGCATACAGATGAACACACACACACGAGTGAGAGAAGGGCTTCCTGTTTTGATGCACCACAGAGGGCAGTCCTTATCAGGGCCCTCTAAAGAGGACAGATAACATGCATTAGTCCACATCAGCACAACAAGATAATGCCAGCCACACACAGAGCAAATCACACAAACACACACACAGACAGACTCACGTACAGACACATTTATAGACGCTCTCACGCTCTCTTCTCACACTTCCAGATGCACATGATCAGGGAGAAATGACTGAGTAGCCCAGTGGTTAAGAGTGTTGGGCCAGTAATCAAAAGTTTGCTGGTTCGATTCCCAGAGCCGACTAGGTGAAAAATCTGTTGATGTGCCCTTGAGCAATGATCTTAACCTGTTAGTCGCTTTGGATAAGAGCGTCTGCTAAATAACTAAAATGTAAATGGCAGAGAAAGAGGGATACCTAGTCAGTTGTACAACTGAATGCATTCAACTGAAATGTCTTCCTCATTTAACACAACCCCTCTGAATCAGGGAGGTGCAGGGGGCTGCTGTCATTGGCTGTTGGAGGTTAACTGCCTTGCTTAGGTGTAGAATGACAGCTTGTCAGCTTGGGGATTCGATCCAGCAACCTTTCGGTTAATGGCTCACCGCTCCTACCCCCCAGGATACCTGCCAATGATGTTTACCATAAGTTAGTATAGAGAGAGAGGTCTCAAGGTCTTCTTGCTGGGAAAAAGCAGTCAGCAGCATATTATTCCAGAGCAGGTAGAAGAGGGCTGTAGGGTTAAAGTTCAGTTCAGACAAACACTTAAGGGGGTACTGATCTCTCTTGCTAGGGCAGCGGTCACCAGCCCTGGGTTTGGGCCTGCTCTTAATGATAGAGGGTGCAATGTTTAAAAGTACAGTGGCAAGAAAAAGTATGTGAACCCTTTGGAATTATCTGGATTTCTGCATAAATTGGTCATAAAATTAGATCTGATCTTCATCTAAGTCACACCAATAGACAAACACAGTCTGCTTAAATTAATAACACACAAATTATTGTATTTTTCTTGTATATATTGAATACATAATTTAAACATTCACAGTGTAGGTTGGAAAAAGTATGTGAACCCCTAGGTTAATGACTTCTCCAAAAGCTATCAGGAGTCAGCTAACCTGGAGTCCAATCATTAAGACGAGATTGGAAATGTTTGTTAGAGCTGCCCTGCTCTGTAAAAAAACACTCTCAAAATGTGACTTTGCTATTCACAAGAAGCATTGCCTGATGTGAACCTTGCCTCGAACAAAAGAGATCTAAGAAGAACCAAGATTAAGAATTGTTGACTTGCATAAAGCTGAAAAGGGTTACAAATGTATCTCTAAAAGCCTTGATGTTCATCAGTCCACGGTAAGACAAATTGTCTATAAATGAAGATAGTTCAGCACCGATGCTTCTCTCCCTAGGAGTGGCCATCCTGCAAAGATGACTTCAAGAGCACTGCACAGAATGCTCAATGAGGTTAAGAAGAATCCTAGAGTCTAAGCTAAAGACTTACAGAAATCTTTGGAACATGCAAACATCTCTGTTCCACAACGCTATTGGCAAATAATTCTGTGGACAGATGAAACTAAAGTTGAGTTGTTTTGGAATGAACACAACACTATGTGTGGATAAAAAAAGGCACAGCACACCAACATCAAAACCCCATCCCAACTGTAACGTATGGTGGAGGGAGCATCATGGTTTGGAGCTGCTTTGCTGCCTCAGGGCCTGGTCAGCTTGCTATCATCGATGGAAAAATGAATTCCCAAGTTTATCAAGACATTTTGCAACAGAATGATAGCTATCTGTCCACCGATTGAAACTCAACAGAAGTTATTTCTCCGGACAGTTGTGCAGGTCTGATCCGCAAGTACAGCACATGTTTGGTTGAGGTTATTGCTGCCAAAGGAGGGTCAACCAGTTATTAACGCCAAGGGATCACATACTTTTTTAACCCTGCACTGTGACTGTTTACATGGTGTGTTCAATAAAGACATGACAACGTATAATTGTTTGTGTGTTATTAGTTTAAGCAGACTGTTTGTGTGTTGCTGTGACCTAGATGAAGATCAGATAACATTTGATGACCAATTTATGCAGTAATCCAGGTAATTTCAAAAGGTTCACATACTTTTTCTTGCCACTGTAACTGTAACAGAGATGGAACACACACCAAAAGATTCCCCTGAATAACCTTTCTATTTGCAGCAATACAACCACAGAAATGGATACTCAAACTCTAGTGACTCTCTGGCAAATTCTCCCCTGTCCACTTCCATTACAGAGACAGACAGAGGAGAAGTGATCGACACACGGGATTGGGATGGGCAGTGAGAGAGAGCAAGAGAGAGGTCTTACAAGCATTCTCATCAGTGTCATGTTTCCTCAGACCAATGAAGAAACATCACACACACACCATGCATGCATTCACCTACACACACAATACCATTATGGGCTTTTGAGTGAGACATCTGATGGCAAATATGAGCTGGATATTGATGTGACATGATAGTGGTCAGGTCAGGCATTGAGCTGCAGGTCATAAGTGCAGAGGGTCACTCAGAGAGATGATGAGAGATCCATCCACAGCATGTCACTGGTTCTAAACATCAGTTCCAGAGGACAAGCATGTATCCAGCACTCAATCAACTATGACAGATCAACACAGAGCATGTACCTAGCACTCAATCAACTATGACAGATCAACACAGAGCATGTACCTAGCACTCAATAAACTATGTCAATTCAACACAGAGCATGTACCCAGTACTCAACTATCTTTTTCAGATCAACACAGAGCATCTACCCAGGACTCAATAAACTATGCCAGTTCAACACAGAGCATTTACATAGCACTCAATAAACTATGACAGTTCAACACAGAGCCTTTACATAGCACTCAATAAACTATGTCAGTTCAACACAGAGCATTTATATAGCACTCAATAAACTATGCCAGTTTAACACAGAACATTTATCCAGCATTCAATAAACTATCTCAGTTTAACACAGAGCATTTACATAGCACTCAATAAACTATGCCAGTTTAACACAGAACATTTATCCAGCATTCAATAAACTATCTCAGTTTAACACAGAGCATTTACCCAGCACTCAATAAACAATGTCAGTTCATCACAGAGCATGTACCCAGCACTCAATAAAGTATGGCAGTTCCACACAGAACATTTACCCAGCACTCAATATGCTTTGTCAGTTCCACACAGAGCATTTACCCAGCGCTAAATAAACTGTCAGTTCACACAGAGCAGCCACTTTAATAATGGGAATTGATGGAAATTGATGTAAAATATATCACTAGCCACTTTAAACAATGCTACTTAATATAATGTGTACATACCCTACATTACTCATCTCATATGTATATGTATATACTGTACTCTATATCATCTACTGCATCTTTATGTAATACATGTATCACTAGCCACTTTAAACTATGCCACTTTGTTTACATACCCTACATTACTCATCTCATATGTATATACTGTACTCAATACCATCTACTGCATCTTGCCTATGCCGTTCTGTACCATCACTCATTCAAATATCATTATGTACATATTCTTTATCCCTTTACACTTGTGTGTATAAGGTAGTAGTTTTGGAATTGTTAGGTTAGATTACTCGTTGGTTATTACTGCATTGCCGGAACTAGAAGCACAAGCATTTCGCTACACTCGCATTAACATCTGCTAATCATGTGTATGTGACAAATAAATTTGATTTGATTTGAAATAAACATACGTTTTCTGTTTTTTATTGTTGCTGCATCCTCTTTCAAATGACCAAGAACAGCCAAACATACAGATAGGATGCTGGGGATGGTTTGAATGAAGACCATTAGATGGCAACAATAGCTGAGCAAAGTTTTAGACAGATATCTTCAAAAATGAGCGAGCTACATGACATTGAGCATGAAGTCACCCAGGTGTCCCACACAAATGTACCCAAGTGGCCGAATTGGTACAGTGATACATTTTGAAGGAAATAACCATATACAAAATACATAAATGCTATTCTAACACACCCCCAAAAAATGTATATGAAAAAAATCATTTAAAAAATAAATAATAATAAAACAAACAAATAACAAGGGTAACTATTTACACATTTTCTATTTACAATATTGTGAAGACCCTCAGTCCTCTACACATGCTGGTGCCATGGCCCATAGCAGTCTCTTTCTGCTATAAAGCAGAGGCTTACTGAACAGGTGGTGCAGGTGATGGGGCATTTCCTGTGACAAAGGGCACAACGACGTCTCCCTACTGTGCTCGTTATGCCCTGTGGCACATTCATGCCTGCAGAGATGAATCTGGGCAGGTGAACACCACTGGTTGGAGCAGAAGGTGCTGCAGTGGACTTGATGTAGCTAGCAAGCTCCTGGATGAGGAGGTCCCTGAAGGCTAGCTGTGAGATGGGGGGCTGTCCACAGCTCTTGGCCATTTCCTTCTGGAGGATGAAGGAATTCACCACAGCAATGTCAATGAAATTATAAAAAAATGTTTTGTACCATTTCATGGTCTTGTGAAGAACATTGTAGTATCCTATCAGTGCATCTGACAGGTCCACACCTCCCATGCTCTTGTTGTAGTCCTTCACAGCAGCTGGAATGGGGACATTGTTTGTGGTCCATGCCCCGGCACCATCCTTCACACGCCTGACAACGTGATCTCCAATGAAGGACTTGTGAATACTGGAGCAAATGACCACCTCTCTGGTATCCATCCACTTCACAAACAGCAGGCCATCTTCACGGATCCATCGCATGGTACCCCGCTCAGCCCGCTTAGGCATGTCGTTCACCTTGGTCTTTGGAAATCTCACTCTGTTGGTACGAATGGTGCCACAAGCCGACACCTCCCGCTTCCTCAGCTCTGTTACCAGGGTAGGGCTTGTGTAGAAGTTGTCCACAAACAGTTTGTAGCCCTTCCCCAGCAGTTGAAAATCCAATAACTCCGTAACGGAATCATAACTCAGTCCTTTACCGGTAGCAAAACTGTTCTTCTCCTCATAAACAAAAAAAATCGCAAGTGTAGGCACACACAGAATCAACCAAAACAAACAGCTTGTAACCCCATTTGGTTGGTTTGTTACGCATGTATTGTTTGAGGCTGATTCTGGCCTTTGAGGCTACCATCCTCTCATCAATGGACAGGTTCTGGGTGGGCTGAAAATAAGTCTTGCAGGCATCAACGATGCTGGGGTAGAGAGGTTTTATTTTACAGAGCCTATCAAACCTTGGTGTGCCTCTCTTCTTGTCATTCTCCCCGTCAACTTCTGGGTCATTGATGTGAAGCGCCCGTGAGATAGCCAGAAACCTTTTACAAGACATAACAGTCATGGGGAAAGGCAGTTGATAGAGAGCTGACGTTTTCCAGTCGTCCCTTAGAGTTTTCAACTTCACCATCCCCATGTAAATGACCATTGAAAAGTAGCAGAAAAGGTCTGACCTGGAAATGGTCTTCCATGCCTCTTTCTTTCCTGCTTGCTTCTTAGCCCCGTACTTATTGGTGTTCGCCACCAGGGAATCAACAATTGACCAGGTGAAAAACAGTTGAAAAAGTTGAAGGGGGCTGTACTTTGCAGTCATGTCAAGTTGAGGTCCTGGCTGCCTTTTGGGTCTAAAAACTGGTGGATTTGATTCCACATCTTATTCTAACACAGTGTGCCAACGACCCTCTGGCCCTCTGTCTGCAGGTTTCTCTCTTCCCCACCTCCGCTTCTTTGTCACTGACTTCACACCTCTAGATGGCCAGGTAGGTGTGGAGCCGGAAA
This sequence comes from Oncorhynchus mykiss, assembly GCF_057628025.1. Taxonomy (NCBI): domain Eukaryota; kingdom Metazoa; phylum Chordata; class Actinopteri; order Salmoniformes; family Salmonidae; genus Oncorhynchus; species Oncorhynchus mykiss. The sequence continues at coordinate 73,024,856 of NC_143032.1, forward strand.
CAGCGGGGGTCCAGCTGGATGAACCAGCTTCAGAGGGAGATGGACACCTAGACATTGGCGGCTGATAATCAGAATCACTGCCACTGTGAAAGATTTTAAAAATCAGTAACAATACTTTCACGTATGAGCCCTGTATCAACACGTAAAATAAACAGATATACAGTATATAGAGTACAGGGAACATAATCACTGTGTTGAAGAGCTGTTCCATTCCAAGTTTATGTAAAAATGAATTTAAAAAATATATCACACACACACACACAGTATTGCCAATGTGTACTTTACACATTTCATTACAGATTATCTTTGTATATAATGCAAATAAAATAAGATATATATATATTTTTTAATCTCAAATGAATAATATTTAATATTACATTTCAAACAATGACAGCATTAGAACTTACCAATCCAGCATTGCATCCTCGCCGTGCAGAAACATTACTTCCGCCTGGGAGTCAAAACTAGCAAAACTAGCTTCGCTGAAAGAGTCATCCTGAAGAAACTTTGTCTCGCTGTCTCGATCAATTTCCTCTATAATTTGGGTTAAATCTGTATACCTAGACTTTGTTTTAGCTTTTCCTGTTTATTCGGCATATTTTAAATATATAAACTTGTTGAAAATACTGTTGAATATGTACTGCTATGCGTAACACTCGTGGCTCCGTCAAGTAGGATTTGCAATAGTGAATGAACCTCTTTTATGCCAGAGTTTACGACAAAGGCTGGCCTTCGAACATATAACCATTACATATTTTGCCGTTTACCTCAGCTCATTGGCTATCTTCCAAGATAGATTTCAATATGATCAGTGGTCATTGGGCCAAAATACAGTCAATCAACGATAGACCGGTCCTACCATTGGTGTGCAATGAGTTCATTGATTGGTGTCTTCAAATCGGTTTGTTTCGGTCAATACGTCCCGGGAAAAGAACCATCATGTATGGTTGTGTTAGTAACAACCAGAGGATTGCAATGAAACCAACCATGACTGGATAAACGTTTGTTTAGTGTGTGTAATTACCACGAACGCTTCGTCCAAAGTTGAATGAGATGGAAATCACGACGCAACCGGTTTACAAATGTTTCTTGTTAGGCTATAAAAATGGATTTTATCAAACAAAACGAACATTCACTGTGTATTTAGGACACTTGGCATTGCCACCAGAGGAAGATCTTCAATGGATTGTGTGTGTGGGGCGCCGTCCTCTGAAAATCGCATGGTTGCTTTTGCAGTAAACCTTTTTGAAATCTGACACAGCGGCTGGATTAATAAGACGTTCATCTTTTCAATGATGTAAGATACATGTATTTACAAGAATGTTTAATACAACGAATGGTGTATTTAAAATGTTAGCTCTCTGCAGTTTCACCGGATGTTGGCCTGGTGGGACGTGAGCGTCTCCCCTACCCTAGAGAGGTTAATAACCAATGCGCATGCCTTCTGTAAATACGAATAAAATTGTTACATTTACAAGCCTTGTTGGTTAAGCAACAGAAAAAGCAACCTTCCCACTAGCCATGATTGGCTGAGATACTGAGTGGGCTGGACATCCCGAGAGAGGAGTTTTGATCGGTCTGCCATAGAAGCTCGTCAGTCTGTGTTGGTAATCCTGTCGAAAGCGGCTTTTATGTTATGTATTTTGTAGTGGAGCTGCATAAGGGTTCCTCTCCACTTTCTGGAGGATCAAGTATTGAAATCAGTTGAAATAAAGTTTGATAGCTAAAGAAATGGAGAAAACACCTGTCTCCGGATGACATCTTCAATCTAAGGGCAACCGTGGCATGGCATTCCTGACAGGGAGATGCATCCATGCACGATAATGTGTACAGGTAAGATAGTCTAGCGTTAGCTAGCTACATTTTCAGATATTACACATTTTCTAATTTTGACAGAAAGTGGTTTCATTTCAAGCTAAAGGGAGTTGTTAGGTAGCTAGCTAACATTAGTTGTCTGGCTCCCTAGCTGACATTATAAGTTTCCCAGAGCCTTTTGCTGTTCTAGTTAGAACCTAATGTTAGATAGCTAACATTGAACATGGTTGGTTAGCTCTCAGCACTGTGGCATTGTTGCCACTGTTCACTGTTGTTGAACTAGCTAACGCTGGCTGGCTCGTTAGCTAATGTGACATGAAGTGTGTACAACACCCGTTGAATAATGCCGGTGTCAGTAAACGTCTGCAAAAATGCATAATGAAATTGTTGCCAGCAGAACTGGTTAGGCTGTTTTCAGGTTATCCAGAGGTAAACAAATCATTGTAGAGAGCGTCAAGTGTGCGCTGCGAGAGTGAAACGAGATGGGTGGGGCTAAAGCTTAAGATGGTGTGAACGATGCTGAATGGGTGTAGACAAAGAGCTCTTCACTAGATAGCAAAACATTCAATGGCGATTTTCTCAAAATTGAGTTTACAAGTTGATCGACTTTCAAAGCAGAATAACTTTCCCATTGTTTCCTCAGATGCCGTGTATGATATACCATTTCTAGCTCTGAGTCTCTACTTTTATCTGAAGTAAAAATCACAATTTCAAATTTTGCTACGTAAGACGGAATCCAGGTAGTGCATTAGATTTTTATGGAATGGAACATTTCTGGGATCTGTTATTTCGGCCCATGAAACATGGGATGAACTTTACATTTTGCGTTTAATGTATATATTTTTTGTTCAGTATACATGTTTAATGTGTAACTAAATCTCCATTACTAAAGCTATTTATTCCCTTGTTATTGTTTCCCTCTCCACCCCCCCTTCCCATCTTTCTAATAAAAACTAAACACACAGGAAGCGAATGACCAGGGGAAATGGAACAATTGATCACAAGCGGCTCGTAGACATCTCAAATGTTCTCCTGGCAGCCATTAATATAGAATCACTATTGTTGGAGATGGGCGGAACAGACTGGCCCAGTATGGCAGATGGAAAGCCTCACGTCTAGGATTCCATTTATCAATGGCTGGAGCAGGAATCATTCTATTAGATCTGGGAGAGAGGAGGGAGGGCATCTCTATCCTGCCACAACAGGAAGGCCTGACAACACACACACACAAAGACATGCATACATACACGCAGACCCCTGAGACCTGAGGTAGTCACTGATGGTCTGAATGGTCATTAATAAACAGAGAAGATCCGGGATCACTAATTCATCTTGTTCAGAGAGAGAGAATGAGAAAGAGAGAGAGAGAGAGAGAGAGAACAAGAGAGCGAGAGGTGGTCATTTATCAAGTTGTCGGTGCACGGTTCAGGTCCAGTATGAACACACAGAAACACTCAAGGGGAGTGGTCCAGTGATTGCAGTCACAATGGGTTGGCTAGAAGGGAGTGGTCCAGTGATTACAGTCACAATGGGTTGGCTAGAGGGGAGTGGTCCAGTGATTACAGTCACAATGGGTTGGCAAGAGGGGAGCGGTTCAGTGATTACAGTCACAAAGGGTTGGCTAGAGAGGAAACACATGGCAGTGAAACCCCTGAACGATTTAACACATGAAGACACAGAGTTCCCCTGACCACCACAGACTAGGCTGAGATACCATAGGTTCTTACACTGGGGAGAAAAATACTAGACCAACAAATTAGTCAGTAATGTGAGTAACGTCCATGCTACCAAGGGATTAACATGCAAACACAATTCATGAAACCATTACTGTATTGGGTTGATCGAGAGGAGAGAATGCTCACTAGGTTCAGATCTGATGATGTGTGTGGATTATAGATGAGGTATTTAAATAATATCAGTAAACTTGAAAGGGGTGTACAGGATCTGAGTCCGGAGTTAGAGAGACACAGTCAGTACTATAGATTAAACATGACAGCTCCAGGCTCATATCTGTTTACATATATTCCCTGTGTGCTTCTCCTAACACTTACACTGATCAACAATGAACTATTATCTGCTCTCATTTAAAAAATATATATTTCACCTTTATTTAACCAGGTAGGCCAGTTGAGAACAAGTTCTCATTTACAACTGCGACCTGGCAAGGATAAAGCAAAGCAGTGTGACAAAAACAACAACACAGAGTTACACATGGGATAAATAAACATAGTTAATAACACAATAAAGAGTAAACAGTGTGTGCAAATGTAGTAAGGAGGTAAGGCAATAAATAAGTAAGTAATTACAATTTAGCAATTAACACTGGAGTGATAGATGTGCAGATGATGATGTGCAAGTAGAAATACAGGTGTGCAAAATAGCAGAAAAATAAAAACAAATATGGGATGAGGTTGGTTGGATGGGCTGTTTACAGATGGGCTGTGTACAGCTGCAGCGATCAGTAAGCTGCTCTTCAGCTGATGCTGAACTTCACTAGGGTAGGGGGCACTATTTTCACCTCCAGATGAAAAGCGTGCCCAAAGTAAACTTCCTGCTACTCAGGCCCAGAAGTGAGGATATGCATATAATTGGTAGATTTGGATAGAAAACACTCTAAAGTTTCCAAAGCTGTTAAAATGGTGTCTGTGAGTATAACAGAACTGAAAAATCAATCCAGGAATGGGATTTTTTTATGTTTGTAGTTTTCTATTGAATGCCATTACAGTATCCATTGATTTAGGACTCAAATTGCACTTCCTATGGCTTCCACTAGATGTTACCAGTCTTTAGAAATAGTTTCAGGCTTGTTTTCTGAAAAATGAGAGAGTAAGACCACTCTGAATGAGTGGACCCTACAGTGTCCCAGATAATTTTCATGCGCACACACGAGAGCGGGCCTTTTTTGATTACCTTTTATATGGACAACGTTATTGTCCGGTTGAAATATGATCTATTATTTAGGCTAGGATTGAATATAAACATTGTTTGACATGTTTCTACGACCTTTACGGATACCTGTTGTGACTGCCTGTTGTGACTGCGTTTGAGCCTGTGGATTACGGAACAAAACGCGCGAGCAAAACTGAGGTTTTTGGATATAGAGAGGGACTTTATCGAACAAAACAAACATTTATTGAGTAAATGGGAGTCTTGTCAGTGCAACCATATGAAGATCACCAAAGGTAAGTGATTAATTGTATTGCTATTTCTGACTTGGGTAACTCCTATACTTGGCTGGTAACTGTTTGTAATGATTTGTCTGCGGGGCGCTGTTCTCAGATAATCGCATGGTATGCTTTCGCCATAAATCCTTTTTGAAATCTGACACCGTGGTTGGATTAAAATGAAGTTAATCTTTAAACCGATGTATATCACTTGTATGTTTAATGAATTTTTATAATGAATATTTCTGTTTTTAAATTTGTCGCTCTGCAATTTCACTGGATGTTGGCCAGGTGGGACACTACCGTCCCACATCCCTAGTGAGGTTCAAACCTGTTACCGCTAGGCGTGCCGCTAGCGGCACACCTCGAAACCATCCGGTGAAATTGCAGGGCGCAAAATTCATATTACCACAGAATTAAAAATATTTAACTTTCATAAAATCACAAGTTCAATACATCAAAATAAAGCTTAACTTCTTGTTAATCCAGCCAATGTGTCAGATTTCAAAAAGGCTTTACGGTGAAAGCAAACCATGCGATTATCTGATGACAAATAATTTTCAACCAGGCAGTTGAGTCAGAAATAGCGATATAATATTTGCCTTGCCTTTGAAAATCTTCTTCTGTTGGCACTCCAGAAGGGCCCAGTTACATTAAAAAATGGTCCTTTAAATTCGATAAAGTCCTTCTTTATATCCATAAAAATTCAGTTTAGCTGGTGCGCTTCAGTCCATAATCCACCGTTTTCCCTCCTTCAAAATGCATACAAAATGAATCCCAAACGTTACCAATAAACTTATCCAAACAAGTCAAACAACATTTATAATCAAACCTTAGGTACCCTAATACGCAAATAAACGATAAACGCGCTCTCTTGTCCATGCACATGGAAACACAGCCAAAATTGGAGCCACTTAGAAAAACTACAACTTCTCCCTAATTTTTCCAAAAACCAGCCTGAAACTCTTTCTAAAGACTGTTGACATGTAGTGGAAGCCCTATGAACTGCAATTTGGGAGGATTTCGCCTTATAATAAAAGTGCCAGCCATTAAAATCAGTGGTAGGCTGAATTTGTTTTGGGGGGGATGGTTTGTCCTCTGGTTTTTGCCTGCCATTTCAGTTATGCTATACTCACAGACATTATTTTAACAGTTGTAGAAACGTTAGAGTGTTTTCTATCCAAATCTACCAATTACATGCATATCCTAGCTTGTGGGCCTGAGTAACAGGCAGTTTACTTTGGGCACGCTTTTTATCCGGAGGTGAAAATACTGCCCCCTAGCCCAAAGAGGTTTTAAAGTTAGTGAGGGAGATTTAAGTCTCCAACTTCAGTGATTTTTGCAATTCGTTCCAGTCATTGGCAGCATGGAAGGTGGTCAAAGGAGGTGTTGGCACCAATTGTACTTTTTTTGTGTTTTTTTTTACGTTATTTGTAACTTATTTTGTATCTAATGTTTCTGCAGCTGTGTCTTACGGCAATAAAAGAGTGTTTGGATATCAGGACAGTGATCACTCACCTCGGATTAGACAAAGAGTTTCTGGATATCAGGACAGTGATCACTCACCTCGGATGAGACAAAGATCTTTTTCAACAAGCAGGACTCACAGAACATTCTCCGAACACCCGACAAGGCCAACATTCCAGTAATTTGCAAGAGGAAGAGACGCAGGTACAGAGGACACAGAGCGGGATGCCTCGTGAGGCTCCGCTGAAGGCGAGTGGGAAAGCTACCATTACCGTCAATATTACACGCCAACGTGCAAACATTGGACAATATATTAGACGAGGTTCGATCACGAATATCCAACCAACGGGACATAAAAAACTATAATATCCTAAGTTTCACAGAATCGTGGCTGAATGATGATATGGATATTCAGCTAGAGGGATATACGCTGCACCGGCAAGATAGAACAGCACACTCCGGTAAGATGAGGGGGGGGGGGGGGGGGGGGGGGTCTGTGCATATTTGTAAACAACAGCTGGTGCACAAAATCTAAGGAAGTCTCTAGATTTTTCTTGCCTGAAGTAGAGAATATTGTGATAAATTGCAGGTCAAAGTACCTGCCTAGAGAGTTTTCAGCTATACTTTTAGTGACTGTTTATTTACCACCACGGATGCTGGCACTAAGACTGCACTCAGTCAGCTGTATAAGGAACTAAGCAAACAGGAAACCACTCACACAGAGGCGGCGTTCCTAGTGGCCGGAGTATTTAATTCAGGGAAACTTAAATCAGTTCTACCTAATTTCTTTCAAGATGTTAAATGTGCAACCAGAGGGAAGCAAAATTCTAGATCACCTGTGCTTTACACACAGAGACGCGTTCAAACCTCTCCCTCGCCCTCCATTTGGTTAATCCGACCACAACTCTATCCTCCTGATTCCTGCTTACAAGCTAAAATTAAAGTAGGAAGCACCAGTGACTCGGTCTACAAAAAAGTGGTGAGATGAAGCAGATGCTAAACTACAGCACTGTTTTGCTATCACAGACTGGAACGTGTTCCGGGATTCTTCCCATGGCATTGAGGAGAACAGCACATCAGTCACTGGCTTTAACAATAAGTACATAGAGGACGTCGTCCCCACAGTGACTGTAAGTACAAACCCCAAGCAGGCAACAATCGCACTCAGCTAAACGGTACAGCTGCCGCTTTCAAGGTGCGGAACTCTAACCCGGAAGCTTACTAGAAATCCTGTTTTGCTCTGCGACGAACCATCAAACAGTTAAAGCATCAATACAGGGCTAAGATTGCATCATACTACACCTGCTCCGATGCTAGTCGGGCGGGTGCGGGCAGTGATCGGTTGATTCATATAAGCACACAGACCAGAGCCTATGCCAACGCTGTGGAGAGTGTATGTGTGACTTAACACTTTAAAGGTGTTCATTGGTGGAATATATGCATTCAGTTCAGTCTCTCTCCCTCAAGACCCACCTGTGTGTGTGTGTGTGTGTGTGTGTGTGTGTGTGTGAGTGTGTGTGTGTGTGTGTGTGTGTGTGTGTGTGTGTGTGTGTGTGTGTGTGTGTGTGTGTGCGTGTGTGTGTGTGTGTGTGTGTGTGTTTATGTTTGTTGGTACGTGTGTATGCATGCTTGCGTGCATAGACACTCGACAGGAGGCTGGAGGAAAATCAGAAAAGCTCTTTCAGATGATTCCCTGTAAATGGTCATAATGAGGCGAGGGTTAGCAACAACATTGTTCCAATCAATGTGTTTGACCCATTAACCTTCAGCAAAACCCTCTGATCTTTTTGTCAGGATGATGCTGCATATTTAATATATGAGTTTAGAGTGAAATAGTATGACGCTCCACTGTCTTCTATTTTGCCCTACAAAGGAAAAACGCAGTAACTACAAATTTGGTCAAACATGTGTTTGATCTGTTGTAATGACCAGCTTTATTATCTGATTCATGTGGTATTTAGTTTCCTGACACAAGAACAAGGCAGTTGGTCAGAATGCATTATGGAGTATCAGAAATTACTGTCAGTCTAGACCAAAAAATACTTTGATGTCAGATTTTGCAGTAAAATATATGACGTTGTTGCTGCATTTTGACTTTGTAGGGCAGGATTTCTGAATGTTGGGCCTTTCAGGTTCTGGGCCTGTATTCATAAAGCATCTCAGAGTCATCTCAGAGTCTTAGAGTACTGATCTAGGATCAGGTCCCTACTGTTCATGTCATCTTATTAATTTGGATCTAAAACACAGAACTGATCCTAGATCCACACAAACTGCCTCATGTCTCCGATTCTCTCTGGAGAATTAGGATCACGAGCAGAAAACTATTCCATTGTCCACATTGGTTCCGTCTCAAATGACCAGAGCAAATGTATTACACAAGGGGAACTCAAATACTATTTGAGAAGGTCCGGTCACACAAATGTCCTAGGTCCGGATGGATATTGTCATTTATCGGCGCAGTAGCAAACTCCCACCTCGCAACCCATGCGACCACAAACTGTTCAAACTCTTCACGCTCATCTTCTTGGCCGAGGCAAAAATGATCCGTTTTAAAGCAAATTTTCTGCAATTCTACACATTAGGCCAAGGTTGGAAAAAAGTTTGTCTTGAATTGTCACGGTTGCCGTAAGAACGGGACCAAGGCGCAGCAGATGTTGAGTTCCACATATTTATTTCAAAAGCAAAAATAATAAATCAATAAATTAACATCAAAACGTAACTATGTGGTGCACAGGCACAAACACAAAATAATATCCCACAAACATAGGTGGGAAAAATAGCTACTTGAATATGATCCCCAATTAGAGACAACGACTACCAGCTGCCTCTAATTGGGAATCATACAAAACACCAACATAGAAAAATGTAACTAGAACACCCCCTACTACATCATAGAGAAACAAGGGCTCTCTATGGTCAGGGAGTGACAGTACCCCCCCCCCCCCCCCCCCCCACCAAAGGTGCGGACTCCAGCCGCAAAACCTGAAACCAAATGGGGAGGGTAGGGGGGTGATTAGTGTCAGTGGCGGCTCCGGTGTAGGTCGTAGCCCCGGCCCAGACCCCGAATCCTGACATCGCAGTGGGCTGAACGCCATGCCTGGACTGGGCATCGGCACAAAGGAGGACTCCGGCCATGGAGCTGGGTTGGACGCCATGCCTGGACTGGGCACCGGTGCAAAGAAGGACTCCGGCCATGGAGCTGGGTTGGATGCCGTACCTGGACTGGGCACCGGCGCAGAGGAAGGCTCAGGTTTTCGATCTGGAATGGACGCCATGCCTGGACTGAGCATCGGCACAGAAGAAGGCTCCGGCCAAGGAGCAGAACTGGACACCGTGCCTGATCTGGGTACCGAGGCACAGAGGGAGGCTCCTGCCAGGAACTGGGACTAGACACCGTGCCTGGACCAGGCCCTGGCGTAGAGGAAGGCTCCTGCCCTGGACGCCGTGCCTGGACTCTCCGAACCGTAGACCCTCACTGGAGGTTCCGGACCGTTGACCGTCGCTGGAGGTTTGGCACTGTGGATCGTCGCAGGTGGTTCCGGACTGTGGACCGTCGCAGGAGGTTCCGGACTGTGGAGAGTCGCAGGAGGTTCCGGACTGTGGACATTCGTAGGAGGTTCCGGACTGGGGACGGAAGCTCTGGACTCTGGACCATCTCCGGAAACTCTGGACTGTGAACCGTCTCCGAAAGCTTTGGACTGTGAACTGTCACCGGAAGCTCTGGACTGTGAATGCGCACTGGAGGTCTAGTGCATGGAGCCGGTACAGGTGGCACCGGACTGGTGACACGCACTTCAGGGCGAGTGCAGGAAGCAGGCACAGGACGTACCGGGACGGGGACACGCACTTCAGGGAGAGTGCGAGGAGGAGACACAGGATGTACCGGACTGGGGAGACACACTGGAAGCCAGATGCGTGGTGCCGGCCCAAGTTGCACCAGACTGCTAACCGGATCCCCTGGTCGGATGTTGAGCAGAACACACTTGCACAACATCTCTCTCATCTCTCTCTCTTTTAACTTCCCCAATGCCTCCCTGACCGGCTCTGGCACTTCAGGGCGAGTGCAGGAAGCAGGCACAGGACGTACCGGGCTGGGGACACACACTTCAGGGAGAGTGCGAGTGCGAGGAGGAGACACAGGACGTACTGTACTGGGGAGGCGCACAGGAAGCCAGATGCGTGGAGCCAGCCCAGGTTTCACCGGACTGATGACACGCTCCTCCAAACGCCTGCGTTTCCGCATACTCCTAGCCAACTCCATTCTCCGGTATCCCTCACACTGTTCCATCGACTCCCAGGCGGGCTCTGGAACTCTCCTTGGGTCGACCGACCACCTCTCTATCTCCTCCCAGATGTTCTCTGGCTCTTCCCTCTGCTCAGCCGCCAGCTCCATGTGCCTCCGCCCCAAAAATCTTGGGGTTTCTGTGGCCGCGGTCCCCGGCGTCGTGGCCGTCCTTCTTGCGTCCTCTGCGACTCCTGCCAAGGAAGGGTCTCCTGTCCTTCCAGGTCCAACTTATTTTTCCCATCGTTGCAAGCTGCTTGGTCCTTGGTTGGTGGGATATTCTGTCACGGTTGTCATAAGAACGGGACCAAGGCACAGCGGATGTTGAGTTCCACATATTTATTTCAAAAGTGAAACTTAAAGCAAAAACAATAAATCAATAAAAGAACAACGAAACGTGACTACATGGTGCACAGGCACAAACAGAAAATAATATACCACAAACACAGGTTGGAAAAATAGCTACTTAAATATGATCCCCAATTAGAGACAACGAATACCAGTTGCCTCTAATTGGAAATCTGTCACGCACTGACCTTAGAGATCCTTTTAATTCTCTATTTGGTTAGGTCAGTGTGTGACTAGGTTGGGCAATCTATGTTTTCTAATTCTCTTTTGGCCTGGTATGGTTCCCAATCAGAGGCAGCTGTCTATCGTTGTCTCTGATTGGGGATCATATTTAGGCAGCCTTTTTTCCATCTGTTGTTTGTGGGATCTTGTTTTTGTGTAGCTGTCTGTGAGCATCCCTGGACATCATGTTTCGTTTTCTTCTGTATTGTTTTTGGTGAGTTGCATATTTATTAAACATGTGGAACTCTAAGTATGCTGCGCCTTGGTCCATTCATTCCAACGATCGTGACAGAACCATACAAAACACCAACATAGAAAAATTAAACTAGAACACCCCCTAATCAAGCCCTGACCTACTACACCATAGAGAAACAAGGGCTCTCTATGTTCAGGGCGTGACATGAATGCCAGTTCGGGATTTAAAAAATTCTGCATATACATTTAGCCATTTTTAAGCTAATTTCTTGAAATTCTAAAATAATTCAATGTCTTTAGTCTGTTCATATGATACCAGGAGTTGAATCCCAAGCGAATCCCCTTCCCAAAATGTTTTATAATAATTGTTTATATTATTTGTCAGCAACCGCGGACCGTATTGACCCCGTTCTGGTTCCTGATCCGGCCTGTGTTCCGCCTATTGAGTAGGGCTGTAGTACCCTATACAGAGAATAGGGTGCCATTTTGGATGCAGACGTTGTCTTCTGCCCCACACAACATAGAGAAAACCTGAGCGCGTCACTACACCACTACACTGGGAGATAATACAACACATTTTCATCTGAACTGAGACAAATCCCATCCTTTTCCTCTCCATGTGAGATTCTACACTTTTCATTTGATACGATTCACTTGCTCTCACATATCAAAAACCGCATGGATAAATATTCTCATATGCTACACCTAGTTTTGTGACACATTGCAATGAAACACTCAAAGGTAAAAGAAAACATGAAAGTCTGTGACAGTAGCATCAAGAATGGGTACAGGGTATATTCTCATATTCCCTTATTAAGGGAATCTGACCCCCAACATGTGTTGGTCCCATTAGCTTTAGTTCACTGGATTGAATCCAAATAGATAACATTATATATTATATATTACATTGTGCCCCCCCCCCCCCCCCCCCCCTCTCGCTCTCTTTCCATTTCCACTGCAAACGATCTTCCAAATGGAGGGAAAACCTTCTTGAAATTGACTGTCGTTTAATGTGTCTCAGTGGCGCCCATGAAAAGGCTATTGAGGACCATTGCTAGACCATCAGATAACAATATCCTGCTCTCCACAAAACTAATGCTGTTTCCATCTCTTTCCAAACCCCTCTCCACCACAGATGAGGTGACCTGATACGCAGTCCAGACCGTGAACCATGTACTCTAAAAGTCAGGCGGTCATTGTAAATAGGCCGTTACAGGTTCATTCTAAACTGTAAATGTTTGTCTCTCTACAAGTTGAACTGCAAGCAAGCTCCACTAATTCGGTTTGTCTGCGAAAAGTGGCGCCGTTCTGGTCAAAATGGGGAACTTGAGACACAACACTCTAGCTGTGGTCGTCATAGCAGAGAAAAAGACAAATACCTACTCAGATCTCATCAAACATGAGTAGTAGAACCTGAGACACCAGTCCAATGGGTCAAACTGGACAGCTGAGGCAGAACCAGTAAGTCCCATGGACCATCCCTGGAGCATCTTAGTGCTACAGCATTAGGGATCATACAGGCTGACAAATGAGCACATGGAGCAGAGATAGAGGTGTAACGGATGGAGGGAGGAGTGTAATCCTTTGAGAGCTTGTTACTGTGTGCCCAAGTGTCTGGGGTATGGGTGGAGGTAGAGAGGTAGAGAGGTAGAGAGAGTGAGAGATTTTTCATGAAAGTCAATGAACTAAGTAGACCAGACCCAGGTGCTATGGTATTGGTGTCTATGGGAGAGCCTGAGCGAACTCTCTTCATTTATCCACCATCTATAAAGGACATCATGGTGCGTGTCACATTAAAGAATTCCCCCTGATTGAGAGGCAACGATGCACACTGCCTCCCCTTGGTTCCCACATGCCCACACCCCGCTGACATTAATTAGTGATCCACTCTCTTTCAATCATGTAGAGAAGCCATGATAAAAGGCCCTGGCGAAGGGATACAGAGAGATGTTAACACACTCACATGGAGCAGGGGCTTAGTGTGCACAACACCTCTGTTATATGAATGCTATTAATGCTAGTAGTCCTGGTGCTATGAGTAGAGCCCTGTGTTTGGCACAAACATGTCACATGACCTCGATTTTAACCTTTATTTCAAGCTTTTTCAAAAAACTGTCCCCTTTTATTTTTATGTTGGATGGTCCAGCACCATCCTCAGACAATTGCCTACATTTTTTGTGTAATTCTCATTTCTGAAAAAGGCTTAAAATAAAGGTTCAAATCTAGGTCATGTGACGTGATAACTCAAAACACAAGTCCCTCGCTAGAAGCAATGCAGCTGGTGTGGTAAGGTCACTGTAGGCATTACTATGGTTTCACTTAAGACTTGACTTAGAAGTTCAACGTTAAAGTGTGTAGGAATATGTTTCTGAACTGTTATAAGTAGTTGAGTCTTCTCTGCATGTTTCTTCTGTACTGTTGTTCTTGCATCCTGTTTGAGCAGTGATATTTTATTTCCAGTAAGGTCAAATGAAAAGTCTTCATAGGTGTTACTATATCAGGGAACATAGCATGGCTTTGAATGCTCTCTGCCAAGTATTGTCCAGAACCCTGTGTTCGACTACCTGTTAGAACGCTACCCAATACTGCCTCAACCCCCAATAGCCAACAAGGGGACATCAAAGGAGTTACCATGACAACAAAAATACTCCACAGTTGAGTGATTTGTGTGAGTGGCATCGAAAAAAGAGGAGGAAGAGACAAAAAAGGAAAGAGGGAGACCGAGATACAGAGAAAAGGAAAGAGAGAGAGAGATATCTACACTGCAAAGTACATCAACTAAGTAGTGGAAACAACATAATACACACCAAAAAAAAACAAAATGAAACAGAGAGGAATGTGGCTCTGTGTGTAAGAGAAGGAGAGCGAGAAGGAGAGAGAGAAGAAGAGCGAGAAGGAGAGCGAGAAGGAGAGTGAGAAGGAGAGTGAGAAGGAGAGCGAGAAGGAGAGTGAGAAGGAGAGTGAGAAGGAGAGCGAGAAGGAGAGAGAGAAGGAGAGCGAGAAGGAGAGAGAGAAAGGAGAGCGAGGAGAGAGAGAAGCAGAGCGAGAAGGAGAGCGAGAAGGAGAGTGAGAAGAAGAGAGAGAAGGAGAGAGAGAAGGAGAAAGAGAAGGAGAGCGAGAAGGAGAGTGAGAAGGAGAGAGAGAAGGAGAGAGAAGGAGAGCGAGAAGGAGAGAGAGAAGGAGAGCGAGAAGGAGAGTGAGAAGGAGTGAGAAGGAGAGAGAGAAGGAGTGTGAGAAGGAGAGAGAGAAGGAGAGCGAGAAGGAGAGAGAGAAGGAGAGAGAGGAGAGAGAGAAGGAGAGCGAGAAGGAGAGAGAGAAGGAGAGCGAGAAGGAGAGTGAGAAGGAGAGCGAGAAGGAGAGAGAGAAGGAGAGAGAGAAGGAGAGCGAGAAGGAGAGAGAGAAGGAGAGCGAGAAGGAGAGCGAGAAGGAGAGAGAGAAGGAGAGAGAGAAGGAGAGCGAGAAGAAGAGAGAGAAGGAGAGAGAGCGAGGGAGGGGCATGGTAATGTCTCACCCAGGGGTCAGAGTGTATTTTGACTCCCTGTCACCACACTGTCACACTGAGCCAGGTAAGCAATAATAAACCTGTCTCTGCTCACACAGATAATTAAATAAGCACCATGCAGCACAGACAACACACACACAGCCACCTGCTGTCGATGGCCATGTGGGGTGAACACTGACCGTCTATAGGATAATAGAATGACTGGTGATGACCTGGGGTCACAGAGAGGGCTCAGGACTTAGGTCAAAAGTGAGGGAGAGTCTTAGAATTATTCCAGGTTCTGTTCAGTTACTGACCAACTGATTGTGATAACATGCATTGAAATGCTTTTCTCTCTTTTCAGAACAGAAGATTACAACAAAAGCGTCTTTCTATCATAACTAGCCCAATGCTCCATATTGAAATTGTCAGTAGCATTCCAATAGAATATGTATCAGAAGGAAAGCAGTCCCAAGAGATCATGAATATGCAAGCTGTATCTAGTCATACATCCAAAACCTTGCTGTCTACAACATGATGAAAGCATTCGATACACCAGTGATAAATATAGTTTTAATTCAATTTCACAGGGCATGCATTTATCCGAGGTGATTGTTCCACCTTTGTACAATATGTCACTGTCTATTCGCCCTACAGACGAATCCCTGCCATTCAGTACAAAGGCTTTCTGAGCCCTTTTCAAAATGGATGCAGAGCAGCTCCAAACAGGCGCTTTGTCAACCCTGGCCAGTGTTTGAAATCACAAAGACAGCAAGCGGAGACGATCACTCGGACTTGGACTGCCTTCAATTTCTAGAGAAAAAAGTGCTTTGTTGGGTGTGTGTGTGTGTAGAAAGTGCTTTTATCTGTGTAGCAGTACCTGTACCCCCAGAGGAGTTGAGTGTGCTACTCAAAGCCATGTCTGTGCTGTTACACTGCTACCTGATCACAGCTCAGCATTACTACTTTGATTCCTGCTTAGAGAAGAAGACCAATATGCTCTGTTAGATGTAAACTCAACTTTAGCTAAAAGGCACCTCGGGGGTTTGTGGTATATGGCCAATATACCATGGCTAAGGGCTGTTTCCAGGCATTCTGCGTTGCATCGCGCGTAAGAACAGCCCTTAGCTGTGGTATATTGGCCATATACCACACTTCCTCGAGCCTTATTGCTTACATAAATTAGCCATACTTAGAAATATAAATATTTATTACGTTACTTTGTTTCAGACCCTTGTTCAACATGAACTTTACAGTATTAATCTACAGCACATGAATACAGTGGCTGTACAGATTTCGAGTGGCGCAGCAGTCTAAGGCACTGCATCTCAGTGCAAGAGGCATCAGTACAGACCCTGGTTTGATTCCAGCCTATATCACAACCGGCTGTGATTGGGAATCCTATAGGGCAGCTCACAATTGGCCTAGCATCGTTAGGGTTTGACCCGGGTAGGCCATCATTGTAAATAAGAATTTGTTCTTAACTGGCTTGCCTAGTTAAATAAAAGTAAACAAAATACAATAATTTTAAATAAATAAATAACAAAAAGATTCATTGACATACAAGTCTGTGGCCCATGTGGTTTTAGCCAGTATGCATTAAGCACCATTTTGTATATAGTCGGCCCCACATATGATTCTTATTGATGTAATAGCTTGTAGACGTCCGTCATAAAAAGGAGTCCCCAGTACAACGCTGTCTGTGGAACTACATCAGTGGAACGTGGGGGCCTTCCAAACACACAGGCCTAAGCCCCTAATGGAAACACGTCTACTCAGGACTTTTACTGGGCCTAGACACAGCCTCAACTCTACAACAAGGATTAGCACAGGAGACAGGCAGGGGGAAGCAGGGAAGGAGGGAAAGAGAGTGTGTACGTGCCAAAGAAGTGGAGCTAATCTACTCCTTCACAGTGTGACCAGATAATCCAGACAGGCAGGCTGAGAAATAAAAACAACAATAGTTGTGAGGACAAGCGCTCCCTATTATCACAAAGCCTGCAGACAGACAGTCAGGCAACAGCCATTCTCTTTAGCAGCAAGCCACAATGGAGGAGGAAGAAAGGAGCGAACCAGTAGAATGGCTCGATGTACTGTACTGTAGACCAACACACACACACGCAGCAGCGTTTCATCCCCTCTCACACAAAGGTAGCAGGAAAATAGAAATAATGATTTTTGAGGTAGAGAGAATAAAAGAGTTAAGCATGAAATGTATAAAGAAAAGTGGTTCAAGGTCTGGAAAAGGGTGAATTCATAAAAGAAGACTGTGGAGAGACGTTGCTGGTCTGTAGCTGTCTTCAGGCTTAATGAAATGGAAGGGGCGGAGCGCGCTAGGAAAGGAGGAGAGGAGAGGAAAGGAGGAGAGGAGAGGAAGTCAGGATTTTATACTTCTGAGGGAACCGCTTTCTCAGAATTTTTATTGCAGTACATTTTGTTTACATTTACCTTTAAATCCATACCTCTGTCTCAGACTTCTTGCAACATTGAGATGTTAAGACTTTCTTTTCCTTGGACTAATAGAACTGAATGTAAATGATCCAACATACCCCAGGGAGTCTTTCAATGGGTAACCAGTCCTCAACATCGAAGGGAAATCATCTGGAGATGGAATAACACAGGCCAAATGGATGGCCAGTGAAAGGGTAGTGATGCAGTCATTGTTACAGGAAATGCCTGTTCAGAACCATCACAATAACTATAACTATGTTCTCTCTTTAACTTAAGACTGAGAAACAAAGCCAAGACTGAGATGTACTAAAATACTGTTTTCAGCAACAGGTTTGTAGGATTATTGTTTGGCCTTTGGTCTTAGAATGTTGTTCCCTGGAAAAACTACAACATTACAAAGATTTATAAATCTGTTGATATAAATTCTTATTGAAAAGGAGCAGAGTGTTGCCCTTTAAGTGCTTATTAGCAACAATGTAGACTATTTCGAGGTCAACTATGATTCAAATACACTTTAATAAACCTCTAGTGACTACCCATCCCGCATGCGGGAGCGTAATCATCGCCTGACACTAATTAGCATAACACAACGGACATAAATATTCCTAGAAAATATTCCTATTCATGAAAATCACAAATGAAATATATTGAGACACAGCTTAGCCTTTTGTTAATATTTTTCAAATATGCTTTACAGCCAAAGCTAGACAAGCATTTGTGTAAGTTTATCGATAGCCTAGCATAGCATTTTGTCCAGCTAGCAGCAGGTAATTGGTCACGGAAATCAGAAAAGCAATCAAATTAAATTGTTTACCTTTGATGAGCTTCGGATGTTGTCACTCACGAGACTCCCAGTTAGATAGCAAATGTTCCTTTTTTCCAAAAATATTATTTTTGTAGGCGAAATAGCTACGTTTGTTCTTCACGTTTGGCTGAGAAATCGCCCGGAAATTGCAGTCACGAAAACGCCTAAAAATATTCCAAATTAGCTCCATAATATCGACAGAAACATGGCAAACGTTGTTTATAATCAATCCTCAAGGTGTTTTTCAAATATCTATTCAATAATATATCTGTCGGGACAATTCGTTTTTCAGTAGGACCGATTGGAATAATGGCTACCTCTGTATTTTACGCAAGAGTCACTATGGGAGCCATCAGGTGACCACTTGCGCAATGTAGCCGCTTACGGTTATTCTTCAACATAAATGCGTAAACTACGTCAAAATGCTGTAGACACCTTCGGGAATACAGAGAAAAAGTAATCTGGTTGATAGCCCATTCACTGTTCAATAGGGACGCATTGGAACGCAGCGCTTTCAAAACATGAGGCACTTCCAGATTGGATTTTTCTCAAGCTTTCGCCTGCAACATCAGTTCAGTTATACTCACAGACAATATTTTGACAGTTTTGGAAACTTTAGAGTGTTTTCTATCCTAAGCTGTCAATTATATGCATATTCTAGCATCTTGTCCTGACAAAATATCCCGTTTATTACGGGAACGTTATTTTTCCAAAAATGAAAATACTGCCCCCTAGTCACAAAATGATTTATTAATAAAGGAACATTTTTGCTTGTACATTTCTTTGTCAATACCCCACACAAACAGTTCCTGTATTGTATATAAGCTGTCAGACAGGTAGAATTCACCAGCAATACATCCAAACTTTTATTTAACTGTATTTCTGTCTATATATTACATTAGTCTGTGGATTTTATGGCAGGCTCATACAGAGAGAGAGGGTCTGCTGGAGCATTTAGGACCTGGCTGGAGGCCTTCCATTCCCAGCATGCCTAGCTCCAGCTCTCCCTCTAGCTCCAGTGCTCATCGTTAAAATGAGATTCACATTTCTTTTGTGTTGAGCGGGGTTGTTTATCATGTTGGAATATGGCCGTGGTGATTCCAGACCCTTATCATCCGGCCTGCTCAAAGCTGAGCCCATGGACTCATAACTGAACACATGAATGCCCACCATCGTCTCTGCTTCCAGCAGGCTTTGTGCAATGGGCCCTGGTCAAAAGTAATGCACTACATAAGGGATAGGATGCCATTTAGGATGCAACCTTTGTGTGAGAGACAACTGGCTGGGGTGATGGTAAAGACACACAGTTAGCCAACAGAGCAGAAGAGAGGGGTGAGATCGTTTATCATAAATAGCACCTCAAAACCTGTCAGGGGCCTTAAATGTTTGGCTCAGTTTGGACTTTTCATTCATTCATGCATTCATTAATTCATTAACTTTTTTGACCACTGAATTTTCCCTAAACAGAGAACCAATCACACTTCACCAACAAAAAACAACCTGGGTTTCACTATGAAAAATCACATGAAGAGAGTGGCCCACTCCAGCATCTCCTGTCTCTTCTTCTCAAAAGTTTACTATTGCAACTCCCCCTCCCACCACAACTGTAAACACATACTGTGCTTCTGTGAAGCAACATCATCCACCCACACCCCCTCACATCTCTCTCGCCCATGTCTTAGTGTCTCAAGAAGGGTCGGGCAGTGCCCTGTGGGCAGACACAGATAAGACCTGACGGAATGGTGTGTGTGTTCAGATGTAAGAAGGACAGTGCGATGTTGGTCCATGATAAACAGGCTGTGAAGGGAAGCTACAGAGGTCTTAGTTTCTGTTTCCTTGTTTTTCTCTTCTTTAGGACTGGGGAGATGTCATTCGTTCAGTGTAGAAAGGACAAAAAATGTTACCAGCACTTGTACAACATCTGAAAAGACGACAAGTTTCATCTTGTCATTAATGGACTGTTTACCTACATAAACTAGAGCTTGGATGGATGGAGAAAGAGATAGGGATGGATGGAGAAGGAGAGGGGGATTGATGGAGAAGGAGAGAGGGATGGATGGAGAAGGAGAGAGGGATGGATGGAGAAGGGGAGAGGGATGGATGGAGAAGGGGAGAGGGATGGATGGAGAAGGGGAGAGGGATGGATGGAGAAGGGGAGAGGGATGGATGGAGAAGGGGAGAGGGATGGATGGAGAAGGAGAGGGGGATTGATGGAGAAGGGGAGAGGGATGGATGGAGAAGGGGAGAGGGATGGATGGAGAAGGAGAGGGGGAAGGATGGAGAAGGGGAGAGGGATGGATGGAGAAGGAGAGGGGGATTGATGGAGAAGGAGAGAGGGATGGATGGAGAAGGAGAGGGGGATTGATGGAGAAGGAGAGAGGGATGGATGGAGAAGGGGAGAGGGATGGATGGAGAAGGGGAGAGGGATGGATGCAGAAGGGGAGAGGGATGGATGGAGAAGGGGAGAGGGATGGATGGAGAAGGGGAGAGGGATGGATGGAGAAGGGGAGAGGGATGGATGCAGAAGGGGAGAGGGATGGATGGAGAAGGGGAGAGGGATGGATGGAGAAGGGGAGAGGGATGGATGGAGAAGGAGAGGGGGATGGATGGAGAAGGGGAGAGGGATGGATGGAGAAGGAGAGGGGGATTGATGGAGAAGGAGAGAGGGATGGATGGAGAAGGCGAGGGGGATTGATGGAGAAGGAGAGAGGGATGGATTGAGAAGGGGACAGGGATGGATGGAGAAGGGGAGAGGGATGGATGCAGAAGGGGAGATGGATGGATGGAGAAGGGGAGAGGGATGGATGGAGAAGGGGAGAGGGATGGATGGAGAAGGAGAAGGGGATTGATGGAGAAGGAGAGAGGGATGGCTGGAGAAGGAGAGTGGGATGTTGGTCCATGATAAACAGGCTGTGAAGGGAAGCTACAGAGGTCTTAGTTTCTGTTTCCTTGTTTTTCTCTTCTTTAGGACTGGGGAGATGTCATTCGTTCAGTGTAGAAAGGACAAAAAATGTTACCAGCACTTGTACAACATCTGAAAAGACGACAAGTTTCATCTTGTCATTAATGGACTGTTTACCTACATAAACTAGAGCTTGGATGGATGGAGAAAGAGATACGGATGGATGGAGAAGGAGAGGGGGATTGATGGAGAAGGAGAGAGGGATGGATGGAGAAGGAGAGAGGGATGGATGGAGAAGGGGAGAGGGATGGATGGAGAAGGGGAGAGGGATGGATGGAGAAGGGGAGAAGGATGGATGGAGAAGGGGAGAGGGATGGATGGAGAAGGGGAGAGGGATGGATGGAGAAGGAGAGGGGGATTGATGGAGAAGGGGAGAGGGATGGATGGAGAAGGGGAGAGGGATGGATGGAGAAGGAGAGGGGGAAGGATGGAGAAGGGGAGAGGGATGGATGGAGAAGGAGAGAGGGATGGATGGAGAAGGAGAGGGGGATTGATGGAGAAGGAGAGAGGGATGGATGGAGAAGGGGAGAGGGATGGATGGAGAAGGGGAGAGGGATGGATGCAGAAGAGGAGAGGGATGGATGGAGAAGGGGAGAGGGATGGATGGAGAAGGGGAGAGGGATGGATGGAGAAGGGGAGAGGGATGGATGCAGAAGGGGAGAGGGATGGATGGGGAAGGGGAGAGGGATGGATGGAGAAGGGGAGAGGGATGGATGGAGAAGGAGAGGGGGATGGATGGAGAAGGGGAGAGGGATGGATGGAGAAGGAGAGGGGGATTGATGGAGAAGGAGAGAGGGATGGATGGAGAAGGAGAGGGGGATTGATGGAGAAGGAGAGAGGGATGGATTGAGAAGGGGACAGGGATGGATGGAGAAGGGGAGAGGGATGGATGCAGAAGGGGAGATGGATGGATGGAGAAGGGGAGAGGGATGGATGGAGAAGGGGAGAGGGATGGATGGAGAAGGAGAAGGGGATTGATGGAGAAGGAGAGAGGGATGGCTGGAGAAGGAGAGTGGGATTGATGGAGAAGGAGAGAGGGATGGATGGAGAAGGGGAGAGGGATGGAAGCAGAAGGGGAGAGGGATGGATGCAGAAGGGGAGAGGGATGGATGGAGAAGGGGAGAGGGATGGATGGAGAAGGGGAGAGGGATGGATGGAGAAGGGGAGAGGGATGGATGGAGAAGGGGAGAGGGATGGATGGAGAAGGAGAGGGGGATTGATGGAGAAGGGGAGAGGGATGGATGGAGAAGGGGAGAGGGATGGATGGAGAAGGAGAGAGGGATGGATTGAGAAGGAGTGGGGGATGGATGGAGAAGGAGAGGGGGATGGATGCAGAAGGAGAGAGGGATGGATGGAGAAGGAGAGAGGGATGGATGGAGGAGAGGGGGATGGATGGAGAAGGAGAGGGGGATGGATGCAGAAGGAGAGAGGGATGGATGGAGAAGGAGAGAGGGATGGATGGAGAAGGAGAGGGGGATGGATGGAGAAGGAGAGGGGGATGGATGCAGAAGGAGAGAGGGATGGATGGAGAAGGAGAGGGGGATGGATGGAGAAGGGGAGAGGGATGGATGGAGAAGGAGAGGGGGATGGATGGAGAAGGAGAGGGGGATGGATGCAGAAGGAGAGGGGGATGGATGTAGAAGGAGAGAGGGATGGATGGAGAAGGAGAGGGGGATTGATGGAGAAGGGGAGAGGGATGGATGGAGAAGGAGAGGTGGATGGATGGAGAAGGGGAGAGGGATGGATGGAGAAGGAGAGGGGGATGGATGGAGAAGGAGAGGGGGATGGATGCAGAAGGAGAGAGGGATGGATGGAGAAGGAGAGGGGGATTGATGGAGAAGGGGAGAGGGATGGATGGAGAAGGAGAGAGGGATGGATGGAGAAGGAGAGGGGGATGGATGGAGAAGGAGAGGGGGATGGATGCAGAAGGAGAGAGGGATGGATGGAGAAGGAGAGAGGGATGGATGGAGAAGGAGAGGGGGATGGATGGAGAAGGAGAGAGGGATGGATGGAGAAGGAGAGAGGGATGGATGGAGAAGGAGAGGGGATGGATGGAGAAGGAGAGGGGGATGGATGCGGAAGGAGATAGGGATGGATGGAGAAGGAGAGAGGGATGGATGGAGAAGGAGAGGGGGATGGATGGAGAAGGAGAGGGGGATGGATGCAGAAGGAGAGAGGGATGGATGGAGAAGGAGAGAGGGATGGATGGAGAAGGAGAGGGGGATGGATGGAGAAGGAGAGAGGGATGGATGGAGAAGGAGAGAGGGATGGATGGAGAAGGAGAGGGGGATGGATGGAGAAGGAGAGGGGGATGGATGCAGAAGGAGAGAGGGATGGATGGAGAAGGAGAGAGGGATGGATGGAGAAGGAGAGGGGGATGGATGGAGAAGGAGAGAGGGATTTGATTTGATTTATTAAGATTCTCATTAGTCGACACCAATGGAGACAGCTAGTCATACTGGCGTCCGACAAATAACAGAAAATACATTACAGAAGAAAATACTTTACAATTTACAGACATTTAAAAACATTAACATGTAGTGTTTGTACCTATCAGTTACATACACAGTGCATTCGGGAAGTTTTCAAATCCCTTGACTTTTTCTACATTTTGTTAAGTCACAGCTTTATTCTAAAATGGATTAAATAAAATATTTTCCTCATCAATCTACACAAAATACCCCATAATGATGAATGAAAACAGGTTTTTAGAAATGTTTGCAAATTAAAAAAATGTGCACAAAAGAAAAACTTAAATACCTTATTTAAATAACTATTCAGAGCCTTTGCTAAGAGACTCCAAATTGAACTCAGGTGCGTCCTATTTTTAATTATCATCCTTGAGATGTTTCTACAATTTGATTGGAGTGCACCTGTAGTAAATTCAATTGATTGGACATGGAAAAGTACACACCAGTATATATAAAGTCCCACAGTTGACAGTGCATGTCAGAGCAAAAACCAAGGGATGAGGTTTAAGGAATTGTCCATAGAGCTCCGAGATAGGATTTTGTCAAGGCACAGATCTGGGGAAGGGTACCAAAACATTTCTGCAGCATTGAATGTCACCAAGAACATAGTGGCCTCCATCATTCTTAAAGAGAGGAAGTTTGGAACCACCAAGATTCTTCCTCGGGGGAATGTCACTCTGACATAATGCCAGAGTTCCTCTGTGAAGATGGGAAAATCTTCCAGAAGGACAACCATCACTTAGGAACTCCACCAATCAGGCCTTTATAGTAGAGTGGCGAGACGGAAGCAACTCCTCGATAAAAGGCACTTGACAGACGGCTTGGAGATTGTCATTTGGCCCCTAAAGGACTCTCAGGCCAAGAGAAACAGACTCTCTGGTCTGATGAAACCAAGATTGAACTTTTTGGCACTGAATGCCAAGCGTCACATCTGGAGGAAACATGGCACCATCCCTACGGTGAAGCATGGTGGTGGCGGCATCATGTTGTGAGGATGTTTTTCATTGGCAGGGACTGGGAGTCTAGTCAGATTTGAGGGAAGGATGAACGGAGCTAAGTACAGAGTGATCCTTGATGAAAACCTGCTCCAGAGCGCTCTGGACCTCAGACTTGGGCGAAGGTTTACCTTCCAACAGGAAAACGACCCTAAGCACACAGCCAAGACAATGCACGAGTAGCTTCAAATCTGTGAATGTCCTTGAGGGACCCAGCCAGAGCAGGGACTTGAATTCCATCTAACATCTCCGGAGAGACTTCAAAATAGATGTGCAGTGACGATCCCCATCCAACCGGACAGAGCTTGAGAGGATCTGCAGAGAAGAATGGGATAAACTCCCCAAATACAGGTGTGCCAAGCTTGTAGTGTCATACCTAAGAAGACTTGCGGCTGTAATCGCTGCCAAAGGTGCTTCGGCAAAGTACTGAGTAAAGGGTCTGAATACTTACGTAAATGTAATATTTCATTTTTTGGGGGCAAAAATGTCTAAAAACCTGTTTTTGCTTTGTCATTATGGGGTATTGTGTGTGTAGATTGATTAAGGGGAAAAAAGAACAATTTAATCAATTTTAGAATAAGGTTGTAACGTATTTAAAAAAATAAATAAGGTCAAGGGGTCTGAATTCAGTG
Source organism: Oncorhynchus mykiss (assembly GCF_057628025.1). Lineage (NCBI taxonomy): Eukaryota > Metazoa > Chordata > Actinopteri > Salmoniformes > Salmonidae > Oncorhynchus > Oncorhynchus mykiss. The sequence continues at coordinate 73,050,146 of NC_143032.1, forward strand.
CTCTGTACATGTCAGTACATACACACAACAAGTAGGTCACATGTGGGAGTGTCATTGTACCATGAGGTGTTGCTTTATTGTTTTTTTAAACCAGGTTTGCTGTTCACTTGCGCTAAATAAGATGGAAGGGAGTTCCATGCACTCATGGTTCTGTATAATACTGTATGTTTCCTTGAATTTCTTCTGGACTGTGAAAAGACCCCTGGTGGCATGTCTGGTGGGGTAAGTGTGTGTGTTAGTGCTGTGCGTAAATTGACTATGCAAAAAATAAAAATTCAACACATAGATGTTTCTCATAAAAACAAGAAGTGACGCAGTCAGCCTTTCCTCAACTCTCAGCCAAGAGAGGCTGGTATCCATAGTATTAATATTAGCCCTCTGATTACAATGAAGACCAAGACGTGCCACTCTGTTCTGGGCCAGCTGCAGCTTAACTAGGTCTTTCTTTGCAGCACTTGACCATACATTATGACTAGTCAATAATCAAGATAAGACAGAATTAGAGCCTGCGGGACTTGCTTTGTGGAGTGTGGTGTAAAAAAAGCAGAGAATGTCTATATAATGGACAGACCTCTCCCCATCTTTACAACCATTGAATCTATATGTTTTGATCATGACAGTTTACAATCTAAGGAAACACGAAGTCATTTAGTCTCCTCAACTTATTCAATAGTCACATCATTCATTACCAGATTCAGCTGAGGTATAAAACTTAGGGAATGATTTGCACCAAATACAATGCTCTTAGTTTTAGTGATGTTCAGGACCAGTTTATTACTGGCCACCCATTCCAAAACTGACTGCAACTCTTAAGGGTTTCAGTGACTTCATTCGCTGTGGTTGCTGATGCATATATGATTGAATCATCAGCATACATGGACCCACATTCTTTGTTGCCAGTGGCAGGTCATTGGTAAAAAGAGAAAAGTATAGAGGGCCTAGAGATGGCGAACGAGAGAGGGATGGAGAAGGAGAGAGGATGGGGAAAAAAATACTACAAATTCTAGGGAACGGAGAAACAAGTCATATTCTAGCGTGTAATTTTCTCACTACTATGACGGAGTGCAGATACTTCAATTACACTGTGTGGCTGTAATTACAGGAAGTATGTCTCCGATGTGTGATCACAATCAGAACGAATGTTCCTTCTCCAGGGCGCTGTGTGCTGCGGCTCTGTGAGATGGATACTGGTTCATTAACATCAGTGTTTCTCTATGCAGCGGATGAAAACTGGGCTGTGAGAAGTTGATCTATGGGCTGCAGAGTTGGAACTAAGCAGTAAGACTCTAGACCACACATGGCTTCATAATAAGTAACTGTTTTAATACTGCAACAATAGATTACATATTTCCTTACTCTCTTCCTGGAGGTCATCATTGATCCGGTATTGGTGAAAGCAATGCAGTGGATATCACACATTAAAATATAAAATTATATGTATATAACGTACCATCTAAATTCAATAAAGTTATAGCCATGAAAGTGCATGGATATTGCCACATAATAAGAGTTCTGTAGGGCTCAGAAAGAAAGGGAGCTGACTCCTGATGTTCCATTAAGTAGAGAGAGAGCGACAGGCACACAATCTGGATGGAGAATAGGAAGGGGTATTGTGGTCTGGCTATACACTTTTGGCTACTCTTATATGGCTGGTCCATAAACTTATCTCTTTCTGTAGTTCCTTAGCCAGAGAGAGGTGTGGGTTCATGAAAATAGAAGGGTGAGAAAGCAATAGATGAGGAAGTGGGAGCAATGGGGAGAGAGAGTATGGAGATATGGAGAGGGGGGTTAAGAGAGAGAGAGACCACCTAAGTAGAACAACACTCTGTCTCATCGTTTTAAGATACATTTAGTTTTCTATGAAATCGTTTCAACATGTACAAGCCAGGCATCACAAACACCACATAGACTCTCTGTCATGTTCCAAAACAGAACATCCAGGAAAAAAATAGCTCCAAAATAGAGGGGGAAAAAGGACTCATTACGTGATTGAGAGTGAATGAGTGAGCAGTGGATGGGGTGAATTGCATCATCAAAAGTTTAGATGCTTAATAAGTAAAGCTCTATGCCAGGGGTGTCAAACTCATTTTCACCACAGGCCGCATTTGGCCTTCACAGAAGTCCGGAGGGCTGCAATCAGAAATGAAAATTTTCAATGCTCCCTGACTGCCTTACGTTCATTCCGATGACTGTTAGCAAACCGGACAGAGTGAAGAGACTATAATGACTGTTAGCACGCTGGGCAGAGTGAAGAGACTAGATGACTAATAGCACACTGGACAGAGTGAAGAGACTATAGATGACTGTTAGCACGCTGGACAGAGTGAAGAGACTAGATGACTGATAGCACACTGGACAGAGTGAAGAGACTATAATGACTGATAGCACGCTGGACAGAGTGAAGAGACTATAATGACTGATAGCACGCTGGACAGAGTGAAGAGACTAGATGACTGATAGCACACTGGACAGAGTGAAGAGACTAGATGACTGATAGCACGCTGGACAGAGTGAAGAGACTAGATGACTGATAGCACACTGGACAGAGTGAAGAGACTAGATGACTGATAGCACGCTGGACAGAGTGAAGAGACTAGATGACTGATAGCACACTGGACAGAGTGAAGAGACTAGATGACTGATAGCACGCTGGACAGAGTGAAGAGACTAGATGACTGATAGCACATTAGACAGAGTGAAGAGACTAGATGACTGATAGCACATTAGACAGAGTGAAGAGACTATAATGACTGTTAGCACGCTGGACAGAGTGAAGAGACAAGATGACTGATAGCACGCTGGACAGAGTGAAGAGACTATAATGACTGATAGCACGCTGGACAGAGTGAAGAGACTATAATGACTGATAGCACGCTGGACAGAGTGAAGAGACTATAATGACTGTTAGCACGCTGGACAGAGTGAAGAGACTATAATGACTGTTAGCACGCTGGACAGAGTGAAGAGACTATAATGACTGTTAGCACGCTGGACAGAGTGAAGAGACTATAATGACTGTTAGCACGCTGGACAGAGTGAAGAGACTATAATGACTGATAGCACGCTGGACAGAGTGAAGAGACTATAATGACTGATAGCACGCTGGACAGAGTGAAGAGACTATAATGACTGATAGCACGCTGGACAGAGTGAAGAGACTATAATGACTGTTAGCACGCTGGACAGAGTGAAGAGACTATAATGACTGTTAGCACGCTGGACAGAGTGAAGAGACTATAATGACTGTTAGCACGCTGGACAGAGTGAAGAGACTATAATGACTGTTAGCACGCTGGACAGAGTGAAGAGACTATAATGACTGATAGCACGCTGGACAGAGTGAAGAGACTATAGTTGACTGTAAGCACGCTGGACAGAGTGAAGAGACTATAATGACTGATAGCACGCTGGACAGAGTGAAGAGACTATAATGACTGATAGCACGCTGGACAGAGTGAAGAGACTAGATGACTGATAGCACACTGGACAGAGTGAAGAGACTAGATGACTGATAGCACATTAGACAGAGTGAAGAGACTAGATGACTGATAGCACACTGGACAGAGTGAAGAGACTCGATGACTGATAGCACGCTGGACAGAGTGAAGAGACTAGATGACTGATAGCACGCTGGACAGAGTGAAGAGACTATAGATGACTGTTAGCACACTGGACAGAGTGAAGAGTCTAGATGACTGATAGCACGCTGGACAGAGTGAAGAGACTAGATGACTGATAGCACACTGGACAGACTGAAGAGACTAGATGACTGATAGCACATTAGACAGAGTGAAGAGACTAGATGACTGATAGCACACTGGACAGAGTGAAGAGACTAGATGACTGATAGCACACTGGACAGAGTGAAGAGACTCGATGACTGATAGCACGCTGGACAGAGTGAAGAGACTAGATGACTGATAGCACACTGGACAGAGTGAAGAGACTAGATGACTGTTAGCACGCTGGACAGAGTGAAGAGACTATAGATGACTGTTAGCACACTGGACAGAGTGAAGAGACTAGATGACTGATAGCACGCTGGACAGAGTGAAGAGACTATAGTTGACTGTAAGCACGCTGGACAGAGTGAAGAGACTATAATGACTGATAGCACGCTGGACAGAGTGAAGAGACTAGATGACTGATAGCACACTGGACAGAGTGAAGAGACTAGATGACTGATAGCACACTGGACAGAGTGAAGAGACTAGATGACTGATAGCACACTGGACAGAGTGAAGAGACTAGATGACTGATAGCACATTAGACAGAGTGAAGAGACTAGATGACTGATAGCACGCTGGACAGAGTGAAGAGACTAGATGACTGATAGCACGCTGGACAGAGTGAAGAGACTAGATGACTGATAGCACGCTGGACAGAGTGAAGAGACTAGATGACTGATAGCACGCTGGACAGAGTGAAGAGACTAGATGACTGATAGCACGCTGGACAGAGTGAAGAGACTAGATGACTGATAGCACGCTGGACAGAGTGAAGAGACTAGATGACAGATAGCACGCTGGACAGAGTGAAGAGACTATAGATGACTGTTAGCACACTGGACAGAGTGAAGAGACTATAGATGACTGTTAGCACGCTGGACAGAGTGAAGAGACTAGATGACTGATAGCACGCTGGACAGAGTGAAGAGACTAGATGACTGATAGCACGCTGGACAGAGTGAAGAGACTATAGATGACTGTTAGCACACTGGACAGAGTGAAGAGACTAGAGGACTGATAGCACACTGGACAGAGTGAATCAAATCAAATCAAATCAAATGTATCTATATAGCCCTTCGTACATCAGCTGATATCTCAAAGTGCTGTACAGAAACCCAGCCTAAAACCCCAAACAGCAAGCAATGCAGGTGTAGAAGCACGGTGGCTAGGAAAAACTCCCTGGAAAGGCCAAAACCTACGAAGAAACCTAGAGAGGAACCAGGCTATGTGGGGTGGCCAGTCCTCTTCTGGCTGTGCCGGGTTGAGATTATAACAGAACATGGCCAAGATGTTCAAATGTTCATAAATGACCAGCATGGTCAAATAAATAAGGCAGAACAGTTGAAACTGGAGCAGCAGAACGGTCAGGTGGACTGGGGACAGCAAGGAGTCATCATGTCAGGTAGTCCTGGGGCATGGTCCTAGGGCTCAGGTCCTCCGAGAGAGAGAAAGAAAGAGAGAATTGGAGAGAGCATATGTGGGGTGGCCAGTCCTCTTCTGGCTGTGCCGGGTTGAGATTATAACAGAACATGGCCAAGATGTTAAAATGTTCATAAATGACCAGCATGGTCGAATAATAATAAGGCAGAACAGTTGAAACTGGAGTGAAGAGACTAGATGACTGATAGCACGCTGGACAGAGTGAAGAGACTATAGATGACTGTTAGTACGCTGGACAGAGTGAAGAGACTATAATGACTGATAGCACGCTGGACAGAGTGAAGAGACTATAGTTGACTGTAAGCACGCTGGACAGAGTGAAGAGACTAGGCGACTGTTAGCACGCTGAACAGAGTGAAGAGACTAGGCGACTGTTAGCACCCTGAACAGAGTGAAGAGACTAGGCGACTGTTAGCACCCTGAACAGAGTGAAGAGACCAGAAATGTAGCTCTATTATCAATTACACACCGTTTCAATTTGGTTTTAGTCAATTCAATGTCAATCTAAAATAAATACTTTTTCCTCAAACAACCCGCTGGCTAGATTGAATGGGCTTGAGTTTGACATGTTCCTATGCAATTGCTAAACATCTTTGAAGCTTTAGAAATCAAAAGTTTTCAGTGGTAAGTTTATCAGTTTTGAATTTTACATGACCTTCACTACTGAGGTCATTCTTTCATGATCTCACTAATGACCCTTCATGACCTCATATTGTCCTCATAATGACCCTTTCCTGTTCAGGATCGTCTGGGGCACTGTCCTCATGGTAATCGGAGAAGCAGAGGTGCACTTAGTTGATTCTAACAAACCACTCTTCTCATAGACGGGTTAGCTGACGTCACTAAAACGATGTGCGCTTCAAAAGGTCACAAGGCCGTGTGTCGCTATGGTTCAGGTTGGCCAGATAGCTAGCAACAATGACAAGAACCTGCCATGTGGTAAATGTCTCGGTTCAGCTCATCTGATCTTGTTCTTGATACCATGTCTTGTTTTGATGTGTGTTGACTTATGTCACATCTGTGCTAATATGGCAAACAATTTGTTAGCTAGCTAGCTAACCAATAATTGTAACAATGTATTTGAGAGACAAGTGCTCATTTTGCAACTTTATTCATGTTTTCAATAAACATTAGAGCTAACCCAGTCTGTTTTGCCCCATACTTGCGCATGCGTCAGTTTTGTTGCTAAACAACCAACCCATCTACAGCTTTACTATAAGACAGAATTTCATTTCTGACCTGGTTATATACCATTCAAACTGCTGACATAAGAAAAACAAAACAAACACAGGCGTTACATATAAAACACTCCTCAAAAGAGAATGAGTAAACCACACTAACTAATATCGCAGCAAATATCCCAGTTGTTAATCAAATGTTTCCCCTGTGGGTAGAGAGGAAGACGAGGTGGAGGAGAGGTAAAACACTGTAATGGGAACCTTGTGGCTAAATTATAATATGATAGGGAGAGAGAGAGCGAGAAAGAGAGAGCACGAAAGAGCGAGCGAGCGAGACAGAGAGAGAAAGATTGACTCTGGTGACACACAGCCATTAGGTATTCACTAAAACAGATGTCAACCAGCTTGAGTGCTTCTCCACAGCCAATGGCCAGAATCCCAAATGAATGTCCCAAGGAACGCCGTTTGATCCCGTGCCAAGAAAGAGCAATGATATTTTATCCCGCAGGAGAGGGGAAAGGAGGATGGAAGGAGGAGAGGAAGGGAGGGGAGGGAGAGAGCATGGTTTATCCCATTTCAACGTGCACAGTCTTCTCTCCCCGTTTCCCCTTTTTCTCAGTCTTGAAGATGCCATTTTTAGGGGAGCAGATGAAAACAGAATATCATTAGCTTGATGGCCAAGTTAATTTGTTAAAGGAGACTGGAATCGGCACTCCAATTGCTTATCATTGGTTAAGCAGACATGGCTTAGTTTCAGAAGGGGAGAGGGAGAGATGGGGAAAGAGAAAGAGAGGGGGGGACTATCCTTAATCCCCCCAAAATAACTTCTCAGTTTTTTTACATTTGTGGCACTGAAGGTAATGTCATTAACTTGGTGTATGCACTGTCTACAGACAGGATCTTAATTTGATCACCCTGTTGCAGGAAAATGTTCCCGCAACGCAGGACATTTAAATATTGTAGTGTATTTGAGGATTAAAAAGGTTTCTGAAGTTTGTAATTTCCACTTTAAAATGTCAGACTTGATTTCCGCATTATAAACCGCTACAAAAATGTAAATTCATTATAATCCACATAATAATTAACAATTCCTGTTTCTGCAGGATTAATATTCAGAATGTAGGAAACTGGATCGAATTAAGATCCTACATCTGTATGCGTGTCTGTGTGTCAGTGAGATTAGGGGACAGCATTAGTTAGAGTACCAGTCCTGTTACTTTAGTTGTATTTCCATTATATCTCTTGTTGTAATACACTAATTATCCTTTCATCATCCTGGACAACAGGCTGGTTGGATAGAGAGAAAGATGGAAGAGAGGGAGGAGAATGACAGAAAAAATGGATAGGGAAATGAGAGGGAGGAAGATAGGAGAGAGGAAAAGAGAGTCATGAGAAAAAGAGAAAGAAGAAAAAAGACAGGATTTAATAGACAGTGTTTGGCGATGGTGTCATAATAGCCTTTCATACAGTCCAACCATACTTCATAGATGCTAGATAACGACTGTACTCTCTCTCTCTTTCTCGTTCCCTTTCTATTTCTCCATGTCTCACTGGTCTACAGCAGATCCCCACATACTTCCTTTTATTATGCTGTTCTCTTCTATAGGATGTCTTCCCCCTCTTCACTCTCTCCTTCCTCCCTCTTTCCTCCCTCTTCCCCCTCTCTTTCCTCTCTCTCTTCCCCCTCTATTTGCTCTCCCCCCTCTCTTCATCTTCATCAGACAGTTATCCACATCCTAGATCTAGGATTCTATCTTTCTACTTGTTGCTCATTCTCAACCTCTCTCCCTCTTGTTTTCCATTTCTCATCCTCTGATGTGGTCCCTCCTCCATCTTCCCATCTCTTTCTCTCATCACTACCTATTTATGTTCTTCCGGCCATCATTCTCTCCCTCCATCCATATCTTTCTGTCTGTTCCCCACCCTGTCCCTGACTCTTTGTGTACAGAATGTTCCAGAGAAGATGTTAAGTAGACACTCTTCCATGACTAGGACATGTGCTGTCCCTGACTCTGCCAAGCACTAATGACAAAAACAATGACCAGTGACAAGAAACAAGCCAAAACGATTCTCTCTACCCAAGACAGTGTTACCACGACAGACACACTACTTAGACAGCCAGATGTGTCATTGCTTCAACCTTACCACAAAAAGACGTTCAGCATTATCTCTCTATTTCACATGATATCCTCATTAATCTTAGTCAAACCGCATTCATTACACACTCAATATGAGCTAGGGCGGAGGTGTGTGTGTGTGTGTGTGTGTGTGTGTGTGTGTGTGTGTGTGTGTGTGTGTGTGTGTGTGTGGAGAAAACCATAACTAATGCTAAGTCTAACCATCAATAAGTAGAAAACCATAACTAATGCTAATTCTAACATCAATACGGAGAAAACCATAACCACGTATAATTCTAACACTCATAAACAACACTGATGAGCATTGGAGTCACGTGTGTGTGTTTTTATGTATGCACATGCGTTTGTGTATGAAGAGCTGCCTTTTATTCCAGTATGTAATATAGTTTATAACAGCAGTATGTATGTTAATGTCATTCCAACAAGCCGAAATGTTCTAACTGATAATGTTCTCCTATAATGGTCTCCATATTTCTCGTCTCTCAATACAATAGAGCGCTCCAGTCCAGACATGTTTCAGCACCTCTCTGTATCAAGTTTACATTCAAGGACACTGAGCATGGTTCCTGCCAAATCTGAAGGGTTGGATTCTGATCTGAACTACATAAGCTCTCAAAGCTGGTCACACAGATGCACACACGCACGCACGCACACACACACACACACACACACACACACACACACACACACACACACACACACACACACACACACACACACACACACACACACACACACACACACCACTTCGCATTAACTGTAGGGAATTGGAGTCTGTTGGCTCTCAATCTGCCATCTTGGTTTGATGTCTCTACAATCCACTCAGCATGGAACCCTACACCACCTGTGTGTGTGTGTGTGTGTGTGTGTGTTCATGCCACATGAGAGTCAAGGGGAGCATTTTTGGAATGTGGTCCCTGGTGCGCAATCCATTATATGTGTGTGTGTCCAGGTCTGAAATCTGTATTTCCTACTACTTAGAGTATTTAAACTGCACACTGTGTACTAATCACACTACATAAATTATACCACTTACTGTTTAGTAAAAATGAATGCTGTAAGCAACAAATATCAGCATACTAGGCTCATCCTATTTCCCTGATACTATATGGTGGGACTAGGGGTATCACAGATAGTGACTTCACCCACCATGTCAGCCACAGGGTGGGTTTGCATCCTAAATCAAGCCCAATGCCTCCAGCACTCTATCATGAGATACCTCAGTGAAAGTCTGGACCTGCTGAACTCAGAGACACACACACACACACACACACACACATTTATCAGGCCTGGTTGAGTCAGGAAAAGTAATTCCACCACTGGGGACTATTCAGTATGTTACGTTTCAATAGGACCAGGGAAAATTCTCAAACAAACAGAGACTGAAACATACACACACAGGCAGACAAATACACTCCAATTGTGAAAAATAACTTCTCTAGCAGTAAGAAGGTACCTATTGTAGCTGTAGGAGGTATTGACGTAGGATCTGTTGCTAGAACAGTAGGTAACTCCTCAGTCACTTTTCACATTACACTTGCTCAGAATAGACAGACAGCACTACATCACACAGATGATGTCACTGTGGAAACCAGGAAGTACAGATAGGTGCCATCTGGTCCATTTCTACTGAGTTCCATTCACAGTTAGTCTCTTCCATTTGGCTCCCAGAGACCATAGACTTTCCAAATAATCGTATCTGGACATGTACACCATGACTTCACTGTCTGTCTAATCCTTTCCTCAATAGCATTCCGATTTGGGACAGAAGATGACTGCTCATTATGGAAACCTCACTCAGTGTCCATTCTCCACACACACAGAGTAGGCTAGCATTCAACCCACTGACCGAAAGAATGACCAGACCACTAAATGAGGAGGGGGGAGAGGGGTACAAATAGTGCTGGTATTGTATGGTATGGTATGGAATAGTATTTTATTGTACTGTGTGTGAGTCCTCTTCTGGCTCTCTGCTGGAGTCTATAAAATGTCTTTAGTGCTAATCAAAGTCCCAGGCTTGCTAAGCATAAGGAGGGCTTTGCACATCAAGACTAACTGAACAAACACACACATACGCTTACTCTTCCAACACACACACACACACACACACACACACACACACACGTTGGTTGCCCTAGGAACCATTTGTCCCCCCAGCATTGAGACTGGGACTAATTGTTCTCTGGCTCTCTATTTTATTTTCATCACCGTCTTCATCCATAATCCTCAGTTGCACGTTTATATGGTAATTGTGCCAGCCTTAAATTGGAGGTTAGACATGACAATATGAGGAACTCATTAAATGACGTCTTTAGTAAGTCATCCTGCTGTGTAAAAGACATGGTATTATCTTGTAATATGGGCATACTGCTATTTCATTCAATGTAATACAATGGCACTGTCTAAAGGTCAGGCGGAAAGCTGGCCAATAGAGACAGGGATGTTGGAGCTAGTGTGCTTGGCAGAAGCACCCACACACATGCATGCGCACATATAGACAAAACGTCTGTCTGTCTCTCTCTCTCTCCGTGTTGGGACATCATACACATCTTTCAGTAGCTCAGTGTGTTAGTGTTGCCCAAAGGCAGGAAACACATGACTAAGTATCTCTGTATGGATGGCTTGTCACCTTCAACCACCCCAATGTGTCTCTCAAAACATGGGTAAGTGCCTCTGCATGTGAGGCTTGACACCTTCAACCACCCCAATGTATCTCCCAAAACATGGGTAAGTACTTCTGCTTGTGAGGCCTGTCGCTCGACTAACTATGGCATTTGTCATTTGTTGTCATTTGTTGTCATTATATCCAGAATAATTCATTGGAAGAGCACTGGGTGTTGCGCAATAGTCTATCCTACACAATTGCACACAGTAGACTTGGTGTCCAATCTGAGGCACAAAAACATCTGAAAACATGAACTCAGTAGCTTGATGCTTTCTATGTTAAATCTAACTAGACTCTGCTGTAAATCAAGCAGACAACAACAGAGGGTCAACATCCATTGGCTAGGGATATTAGATCCAACGTGGATCCAGGCACAACTGTCTTCCCCGGCATAGTGAAAGTATTCTGGACATTCCTTTTTTCCAGCTCTTGCATTACCTGCTATCACAACAGCTGTTCGTCACTTGGCTGTCATCCTGAAAATTCCTTCTTGGATCAGATGATCCATAATTAAAACAGCTCAACACCAAATGCTCATCCAACAAGTAGTATGCATACTTATTGAAGAGCCACATTAATGACAGTATTGATTTAGGTTTTAAGTATCAATGCAAGGTGACTCTATTGGTTAGAAACATTTGATTTTTCAAAAGCAATTATTGTTTATTAAAAGTGTTTCCACCATGTAACATAAGGAGACACAAAATGCTACGTAGTTACACTGCATTTCTGAGATATCTATACACAAAACTGTCCAACAGCTAGATCCAAGATGCTTACAGGGTTCAAGTTCAATGTCTAATTTAACTGATTAATTCAGCAATAAGGCCTGAGGGGGCCTAGATTCTAGATTCTAGATTCTAGATCTAATCTAGATTGACCATATACCACAAACCCCCGAGGTGCCTTATTGCTATTATAAACTGGTTACCAACGTAATAAGAGCAATAAAAATGTATGTTTGTCTCATCCTTGGTAAACAGTCTGATATACCACGGCTTTCAGCCAATCAGCATTCACGGCTTGAATCCACCAGTTTGTAATGCTTAATATATGATCCTACTTTATATCATAATGTAATGACATGAAAAAAAATGATCAGTGACTTATCAACAGCTGTAACAAGTTGATCAGTGTAAGAAATCCTTACTGGTACCCTAGTTTATAAAGACCCATATACACAAACACAGAATCTGTCCAAGGCTACAGCAAAATAGGTAAGTGTTCATTTACCCCCTGTAAAAGACCAATGATTTAGGGAGCACACCCACACTTTCCCACACACACACACCCAACCACAGCACATAGATAAAGATTTGTTTATTCTCAGCCTGATTTGTTTTCTTTGGAAAACAAATGTGTGAGACGGCAACAAACACCCCACTACACCTCAATTCCCTCTGATAAAACTCAGTTCCTGGCTCGAAGGGTCCCCTTGGTGTCATCCAACTTATCATCCCCAAATGTGTACAATGTGTCTTTTCTTAAAAAGTCATTTCCCCCTGAAAATGGGTTTTTAAGTCTATTTTGTGCCGCCTTTAAGATTCTAATAAACTAATTCCAGAGTGATGCAGGATAGAGGCTTTTTCAATTTCACCAGGCTTTGTTCAAATTTGTTTTACATTATGAATGCGGCGGGGAGGAAAAGTACGATGTAGCGAGAACAGAGTGAGAGAGAGAATTGATGGAGAGGAGAGAGAGAGAGAGAGAGAGAGAGAGAGAGAGAGAGAGAGAGAGAGAGAGAGGGAACGAAATGAGATCAAGGAGTGCTGTGGTTGGCCTGTTGCGTTTCAATGTCTTCTGCCAACAAACAAACAAACAAACAAACAAACAACCACACACACACACACACACACACACACACACACACACACACACACACACACACACACACACACACACACACACACACACACACCACATTCAAAAAGGCAAAGCCGCTACCTGTAGCGTAACAGATATGTATTATCTAAAGAGCAGAAAACAACCTGCCTGTAAGACTCTTTATCCACACAACCCACTGTTTACCCAGCACAGTATGGTGCAGTAAATCTAGATAACAACCCACTGTTTACCCTGCACAGTATGGTGTATTAAATCTAGATAACAACCCACTGTTTACCCAGCACAGTATGGTGCAGTAAATCTAGATAACAACCCACTGTTTACCCAGCACAGTATGGTGCAGTAAATCTAGATAACAACCCACTGTTTACCCAGCACAGTATGGTGCAGTAAATCTAGATAACAACCCACTGTTTACCCAGCACAGTATGGTGCAGTAAATCTAGATAACAACCCACTGTTTACCCAGCACAGTATGGTGCAGTAAATCTAGATAACAACCCACTGTTTACCCAGCACAGTATGGTGTATTAAATCTAGATAACAACCCACTGTTTACCCAGCACAGTATGGTGCAGTAAATCTAGATAACAACCCACTGTTTACCCAGCACAGTATGGTGCAGTAAATCTAGATAACAACCCACTGTTTACCCAGCACAGTATGGTGCAGTAAATCTAGATAACAACCCACTGTTTACCCTGCACAGTATGGTGTATTAAATCTAGATAACAACCCACTGTTTACCCTGCACAGTGTGGTGTATTAAATCTAGATAACAACACCACTGTTTACCCTGAATATTATGGTGTAGTAAATATATATATAATATTCCCCTGTTTACCCTGCACATTATGGTGAATTAAATATATAATAACCCACTGTTTACCCTGCACAGTATGGTTTATTAAATCAAGATCACAACCCACTGTTTACCTTGCACATTATGGTGTATTAAATCTAGATCAACCTACTGCACACCCTGCACAGTATGGTGTATTAAATCTTGATCATAACCCACTGTTTACCCTGCACATTATGGTGTATTAAATATATATCATAACCCACTGTTTACCCCCATTCACCCCCATTCCCGCTCGAATCCCGGTAACGGGATTGATTTGACAACATCCAGTGAAATTGCAGTGCGACAAATTCAAAAACAGAAATACTCATAATAGAAATTCACAAAACATACATGTGTAATACATCAAAATAAAGCTTAACTTCTTGTTAATCCAGCCGCAATGTCAGATTTTAAGAAAGGCTTTATGGCGAAAGCAGACCATGCAATTATCTGAGGACAACGCCCCACACATGAAAATCATATTTCAACCTGGCAGGTGCTACACAAAAGTCAGAAATAACGATATAATTCATGCCTTACCTTTGAAGATGTTCTTCTGTTGGCGCTACAAAATGTCCCAGAAACATCACAAATGGTCCTTTTGTTCGATAAATTCCTTCTATATATCCCCAAAATGTCCATTTATTTGGCGTGTTGATTCATAAACACACCGGTTCCAACTCGCCCAACCTGCCTACAAAGTATCAAATAAGTTACCTGTAAACTTGGTCCAAACATTTCAAACAACACTCCTAATCCAACCTAAGGTACCCTAAAACGTAAAGAATCGATAAAATTTAAGGGATAAACTGTGTTCAATACCAGATAAAAACAATGTGAAGCACTCTCCAGGTTGCGCGCACCAAACCAGTAGAATCCACCTGGAGTGACACATGGAAACAACAAGACTACTTCTTAATTTCTCAACAAAAAAAACATCAACCTTTTTCTAAAGACTGTTGACATCTAGCGGAAGCCATAGGAACTGCAACCAGGTTTCTCATAAATATAGTTTCCCATAGAAATAGAATGGAAAACACATTGACTTAAAAAATAAATTCCCTGGATGGATTGTGCTCGGGGTTTCGCCTGCCAAATCAGTTCTGTTATACTCACAGACATCATTGAAACAGTTTTAGAAACTTCAGAGTGTTTTCTATCCACATCCACTAATAATATGCATATCCTAGCTTCTGGGCTTGAGTAGCAGGCAGTTTACTTTGGGCATGCTTTTCATCCGGACGTCAGAATATTGCCCTCTGGCCTTAAAATGAATGAATGTGTTTGACACACACACAGTCAGTAAATCTGATATCAGTGGAGGGCATTGAGGACTATAAAAGCATGGTTTCCTGGAAGCAAGAGAATAAAGTAAGAAGAGTGGTACAGAGTAATATCCATAAAACGTCAACTCTCCAGGACCCCTGGATGGCGGCTTTAAAAAAACCCAGCACAGCTACAGTCTAGCTGCTAGACAGTGATGTATGGTCCATGGAGGCAGAGAGAGAGGTATAGAGAAATGTGGGCCAACAATAAATGAGTCCAAAGACTTTGGAATAAAAATACAACATTATGGCTATTTAGAAAACCCTTTTATAAGAAGTGATTCACGGTGCTTTCGGAAAGTATTCAGACCCCTTGACTTCTTACACATTTTGTTACGTTACAGCCATATTCTAAAACTGTTTTAATTATTTTTCTCCATTATCAATCGAGACACAGTACACCATAATGACAAAGCGAAAACAGGTTTTTAGAAATGCATGCAAATATATTACAAATTAAAAGTATTCAGACCCTTTGCTATGAGACTTGAAATTGAGCTCAGGTGCATCCTGTTTCCATTGATCATCCTTGAGATGTTTCTACAACTAGATTGGAGTCTAACTGTGGTAAATTCAATTGATTGGACATGAAAGGCACACACCTGTCTATACAAGGTCCCACAGTTGACAGTGCATGTCAGAGCAAAAATCAAGCCATGGGGTCGAAGGAATTGTCCGCAGAGCTTCGAGACAGGATTGTGTCAAGGCACAGATCTGGGGAAGGGAGCCAAAACATTTCTGCAGCATTGAAGGTCCCCAAGAACACAGTGACCTCCGTCATTATTGTCCTATCTTAGGATGCTTTTTAGATTGATGACACGTAGGTACATTTTAGTATTTAATTGTAACTTAGAATAACATTATCGGAATGCACCTGCCGCAAGCTACCTGAGGCTTTCTCAAGCTCGATATATATTGCAGACATTAAAACGGCTACGAATGGCTGAAAGCAAACCCCGAATTGAGTCAATACTGCCATCCATTAGTAAGCATAATACTTTACATAAATATACCAGGTTACTACAATTCTTAAATGTAAGAAGTTTGGAACCACCAAGACTCTTCCTAGAGCTGGCTGCTTGGCCAAACTGAGAAATGGGGGGAGAAAGGCCTTGTTCAGGGAGGTGACCAAGAACCCGATGGCCACTCTGAAAGAGCTTCAGAGTTCCTCTGTGGAGATGGAAGAATCCTTCAGAAGGACAACCATCTCTGCAGCACTCCACCAATCAGGCCTATATGATAGTGGCCAGATGGAAGCCACTTCTCAGAACTAGGCACATGACAGCCCACTTGGAGTTGATTCTCTGGTCTGATGAAATCAATATTGAATTATTTGGCCTGAATATCAATCGTCACATCTGGAGGAAACCTGGCACCATCCCTACGGTGAAGCATGGTGGTGGCAGCATCATGCTGTGGGGATGTGTTTCAGCGGCAGGAACTGGGAGACTAGTCAGGATTGGGGCAAAGATGAATGGAACAATGTACAGTGAGATCCTTGATGAAAATCTGCTCCAGAGTGAGCACACAGCCAAGACAATGGCTTCAGGCAATTGTCTGAATGTCCTTGAGTGGCCCAGCCAGAGCCTGGACTTGAACCCGATCGAACATCTCTGGAGAGACCTGAAGATAATGTTGCAGCGACACTCCCCCCCCCAACCTGACAGAGCTTGAGAGGATCTATAGAGAAGAATGGGAGCACATCCCCAAATACAAGTGTGTCAAGCTTGTAGAGTCATACCCAAGAAGACTCGAGGCTGTAATCGTTTTTGCTTTGTCATTATGGGGTATATATATTTTTTAAATCCATTTTAGAAAAAGGCTGTAATGTAACAAAAAGTGGAAAAAGTCAAGGGGTCTGAATACTTTCCGAATGCACTGTATACAGTACCAGTCAAAAGTTTGGTGAAAATAGACATATTTGATAAAAGACCAAGTCCATATTATGGTAAGAACAGCTCAAATAAGCAAAGCAAAATGACAGTCCATCATTACTTTATTAAGACATGAAGGTCAGACAATACGGAAAATGTCAAGAACTTTGAAAGTGTCTTCAAGTGCAGTCGCAAAAACCATCAAGCACTATGATGAAACCGTCTCTCATGAGGACCACCACAGGAAAGGAAGACCCAGAGTTACCTCTGCCATGATGAAACTGTCTCTCATGAGGACCACGGGAAAGGAAGACCCAGAGTTACCTCTGCTATGATGAAACCGTCTCTCATGAGGACCACCACAGGAAAGGAAGACCCAGAGTTACCTCTGCTGTGATGAAACTGTTTCTCATGAGGACCGCCACAGGAATGGAAGACCCAGAGTTACCTCTGCTGTGATGAAACTGGCTCTCATGAAGACCGCCACAGGAAACGTACACCCAGAGTTACCTCTGCTGTGATGAAACTGGCTCTCATGAGGACCGCCACAGGAAACGTAGACCCAGAGTTACCTCTGTTGCAAAGGATAAGTTCATTAACCAGCCTCAGAAAGCCTCAGAAATTTAACCAGCATGGCTAGCACAGCATTCTGCAGTGATATGCCATCCCATCTGGTTTGCGCTTAGTGGGACGATCATTTGTTTTTCTCCAGGACAATGACCAAAAACATACCTCCATGCTGTGTAAGGGCTATTTGACCAAGAAGGAGAGTGATGGAGGGCTGCATCAGATGACTTGGCCTCCACAATCACCCGACCTCAACCCAATTGAGATTGTTTGGGATGTGTTGGAAAGCAGAAGGATGGAAAAGCAGCCAACAAGTGCTCAGCATATGTTGGAACTCCTTCAAAACTGTCTGAAAACCATTCCTTATGAAGCTGGTTGAGAGAATGCCAAGAGTGTGCAAAGCTGTCATCAAGGCAAAGTGTGGATACTTTGAAGAATCTAAAATTAATTTTCAATTGTTTAACACTTTTTTGGTTGCTACATGATTCCACATGTGTTATTTCATAGTTTTGATATCTTCACTATTATTCTACAATGTAGAAAATAGTAAAAATAAAGACAAACCTTTGAATGAGTAGGTGTGTTTAAACTTTTGACTTGCACTGTCTATTATTCATTATCATTACAACATATCGGTAACTACTCCTAACAGGTGAAGAAAGTACAGGACAGAAGAACAAAGCTCTAGAGACTAGGCTATATTTCACAATGTCAAATGCTCCTTTCAAGTCTGTTTAGCAGTACTATTACAAAGGCTTTGACAAGCATTTTACACAAGTCCTGTGTGTGTGTGTGTGCGTGCGTGTGTGTGTGTTTGTGTCCTCTACCAACTACAATGTATTTTTATGTGTTTTACATTACTCCTACTATATCACTTTTCTGGTGTGTTCCAACTCTTTCCCCAAAGTCAAGCCTTTTAATACCATCTATGTTAAAGTTGACTTCTCATTCTCTTGAAGCTGTTATACAACAGGGCCATAATGTTCAAGACAAGGTACTTTCAGGCCTAGCAACAGTAATTAGGCCTAGCAACAGTAACTAGGCCAAGCAACAGTAACAAGGCCAAGCAACAGTAACTAGGCCCAGATTCTCTACCATACAGATTGTCTTACTGGACTTTACAACAGGGAAGGTCCTGCATGCTGCTAGGCAACTACAAAAACATAGCTGTCCACTCCTACCATAACCATAGAGGAAGAGGCAAAGAAAGAGAGGGTTATCTCTTGCCTAAATCTGTCCACAGTAAGCCCACTGCTTTTCTATGGGCTTAATATGCAGGCCTGCCTTCCAGCCTTTGGGAGAGCGACTCCCATTGTTAGGGTGGAGACATGAGCATCTCGTCATTAACTACAGATCTCTGCCCTAACTATACTGAGCAAAAATATACATGAAACAATTTCAAAGGTTTTACTGAGTTAAAGTTCATATAAGGAAATCCGTCAATTGAAATAAATGCACAGTGCCCCAATATATGGGTTTCACATGACTGGGAATACAGTTTTTTTGGTTCCTGATTCAAAAGGAATACTGTGCCGTCTCCCTCCTATCGTTAAAACTCATAGTAATCTAATTCTGTGCTCTCGTCTGCATTAAAAACAAATATCGATCAGGTTGGATGTGACAGCAGAGATGAGGTACGCACTTTTGACCATGCCCATTGGCTTTAAGAAGCTCCGAGGGTGAGTGGTGGTGAGAGAATATAAATTATGTCAGACTAATTTTCAATTGTCTCTCATAGCCTCACATTAGACAAGTTAACATTATCTGTTGGTCACAGATACCTTAAAAAAAATGGGTCTCACAATGGGCCTCAGGATCTCTTCACGGTATCTCTGTGCATTCAAATTTCCATTGATAAAATGCAATTGTGCTCGTTGTCTGTAGCTTATGCCTGCCCATACCATAACCCAACCTCCACCATGGGGCACTCAGCAAACCGCTTGGCCACATGACGCAATTTATTTATTTGATTTATTTAACCTTTATTTAACTAGGCAAGTCAGTTTAAGAACACATTCTTATTAAGCTTTATGGAGTTTAATGCCCATACATTTATTTATTTTTGCTAAATGTCAGGGGATGCTATTCACAAGGACATACTGTTCTTGTCTCGCGATTCCCAAGCATGAAATGGCACAGGTGATGTTCAGTGTTCTGTATGGCTAAAGGATTGACGAAAAACAGATTCGAGAGATCAACCGGGGGCAAAAGAGCTGAGCCCAGAACTCTGAGATACAGCAGGTAACTTCCATTGTAAACTACATCGCAAAACTATGTGGAGATATGGGATCACAGCATGACAATGCTCTATTTCACACCGAGGCTTGGTGGTTATCGAGGGGGAGTGTTGAAAATATTTTCTAATTGAGAGAGGAATAGTTGTCATTCACAATGGATGTAAAATACAGACTTGGATGATTTCGGTGTAATGAAAAGAAAGTGTGTCTCCTTGCCTATGTAACAGACATATTTGGGAAACTGAACGAACTGAAGAAAAATAATTACAATTATACAGATGAGTGACTGAATCAGAGAAATCCGTTTGACTGTGATCCTGGCTTAGTTGACATGCCAGAAAGTGAAATCAAACAGCTGATCAAGCTGTCATGTGACCGAATACTGCTGACAACACATTCACGGGTCACTAAGGAGGACTTTTGGTTCCTGATTCAAAAGGAATACTGTGCCGTCTCCCTCCTATCGTTAAAACTCATAGTAATCTAATTATGTGCTCTCGTCTGCATTAAAAACAAATATCGATCAGGTTGGATGTGACAGCAGAGATGAGGTACGCACTTTTGACCATGCCCATTGGCTTTAAGAAGCTCCGAGGGTGAGTGGTGGTGAGAGAATATAAATTATGTCAGACTAATTTTCAATTGTCTCTCATAGCCTCACATTAGACAAGTTAACATTGACTGTTCATTACATACATTTTTTTCACATGATTGATGTTGCGAGAGTTTTCAGATATCAAAATGGGGTTGTAGGCCAAAAAAGTTTGGGAACCCCTGCTCTGCACAGTAACGTACCCGGTGGGTGGGAAAGAGGTGGTGGTCTTCGCAGTCTCTCTGCCTCTTGGTTTTCAGTCAGAAAAACAGAGGGAATTGTGGGCGAGTAAAGGGCAGGTGTAACTGATTAGTCAAAGTGCGAGCTCTCCATGCGGCCGACACTAATGTTTGACACAGCTGACAGATAAATACAGACAATCGCACCCAATCACAGAACAGTGAGGGAGCAGAGGCGTACGGGACAGTAGAACACATTCAGAGGATGGAGAGGGGTTTTTTCAATTTAAAAGGTGTTTTATCTAGTAAATATGGAGAAAATTATGTACCCTGGTTGTCATGTACTGTCATGTTGTCTTGTCTCTGTCCTTTCCCTTCACCCTGTCTCCCTCTGCTGGTCGTGTTAGGTTACCTTTTCTCCCCCAATTTCCACCAGCTGTGCCTTGTCTCCTCCTAACCACCTCGTCACCCCGTTTCCCACCTGTTCCCTTTTTCCCTCTGATTAGGTCCCTATATCTCTCTCTGTTTTTGTTCCTGTCCTTGTCGGATTCTTGTTTGTTTGTGTCATTCATGCCTGAACCAGACTGTCGTCATGTTTGCTGTAACCTTGTCCTGTCCTGTCGGAATCTGCCGGTCCATCTGAGCCTACCTATGTTTGGTAATTAAAGAAGCTCTGTTTAAGTTGATTCGCTTTTGGGTCCTCATTCACGCACCGTAACAGAAGAATCCGACCAAGAATGGACCCAGCGACTTCGGATCCTCTCCACTCAGCCGTCGAGATCCAGGGAGCGATGCTAGGCAGACACAAGCAGGAATTGTCTGCTGCTCGACATGCCGTTGAGACCCTGGCCACCCAAGTCTCCAACCTCACAGAACAGGTTCACCATCTCCGCCTCGATCCACTGGCCACTTCCAGGGCTTTCGAATCTCCGGAGCCCAGAATCAATAACCCGCCGTGTTACTCTGGGGAGCCCACTGAATGCCGCTCGTTCCTCACCCAGTGTGATATTGTGTTTTCTCTCCAGCCCAACACTTACTCCAGGAGCACTGCTCGTGTCGCCTACGTCATATTGGCCTTATTGGACGGGCTCGTGAGTGGGGCACGGCAATCTGGGAGGCAAGGGCTGAGTGTACTAACCAGTATCAAGACTTTAAGGAGGAGATGATACGGGTTTTTGATCGATCTGTTTTTGGGGAGGAGGCTTCCAGGGCCCTGTCTTCCCTATGTCAAGGCAATCGATCCATAACAGACTACTCTATTGAGTTTCGCACTCTTGCTGTCTCCAGTGGCTGGAACGAGCCGGCCTTGCTCGCTCGTCTTCTGGAGGGTTTCCGCGCAGAGGTAAAGGATGAGATTCTCTCCCGGGAGGTTCCTTCCAGCGTGGATTCCTTGATTGAACTCGCTATTCGCATTGAGCGACGGGTTGATCTTCGTCACCGAGCTCGTGGAAAGGAGCTCGCGCTCTCCGTCGCCTCCCTCTCCGCATCACTACCATCTTCCTCTGCCGGCTCGGGTGCTGAGCCCATGCAGCTGGGAGGTATCCGCATCTCGACTGAGGAGAGGGAACGGAGAATCACCAACCGCCTCTGTCTCTATTGCGGTTCCGCTGGTCATTTTGTCACTTCATGTCCAGTAAAAGGCCAGAGCTCGTCAGTAAGCGGAGGGCTACTGGTGAGCGCTACTACTCCTGTCTCTCCTTCAAGATCCTGCACTACCTTGTCGGTCCATCTACGCTGGACCGGTTCGTCAGCTTCCTGCAGTGCCTTAATAGACTCTGGGGCGGAGGGCTGTTTTATGGACGAGACCTGGGCTCGGGAACATGACATTCCTCTCAGACAGTTAAAGGAGCCCACGGCCTTGTTCGCCCTGGATGGTAGTCCTCTCCCCAGGATTCAGCGTGAGACGCTACCTTTAACCCTCACTGTTTCTGGTAATCATAGTGAAACCATTTCTTTTTTAATTTTTCGTTCACCTTTTACACCTGTTGTTTTGGGCCATCCCTGGCTAGTTTGTCATAATCCTTCCATTAATTGGTCTAGTAATTCTATCCTCTCCTGGAACGTCTCTTGTCATGTGAAATGTTTAATGTCTGCTATCCCTCCTGTTTCCTCTGTCTCTTCTTCACAGGAGGAGCCTGGTGATTTGACAGGGGTGCCGGAGGAATATCACGATCTGCGCACGGTGTTCAGTCGGTCCAGGGCCACCTCTCTTCCTCCACACCGGTCGTATGATTGTAGTATTGATCTCCTTCCGGGAACCACCCCCCCCCGGGGTAGACTATACTCTCTGTCGGCTCCCGAACGTAAGGCTCTCGAAGATTATTTGTCTGTAGCTCTTGACGCCGGTACCATAGTCCCCTCCTCCTCTCCCGCCGGAGCGGGGTTTTTTTTTGTCAAGAAGAAGGACGGGTCTCTGCGCCCCTGCATAGATTATCGAGGGCTGAATGACATAACAGTGAAGAATCGTTATCCGCTTCCTCTTATGTCTTCAGCCTTCGAGATCCTGCAGGGAGCCAGGTTTTTCACTAAGTTGGACCTTCGTAACGCTTACCATCTCGTGCGCATCAGGGAGGGGGACGAGTGGAAGACGGCGTTTAACACTCCGTTAGGGCACTTTGAATACCGGGTTCTTCCTTTCGGCCTCGCTAACGCTCCAGCTGTCTTTCAGGCATTAGTCAATGATGTCCTGAGAGACATGCTGAACATCTTTGTTTTCGTTTACCTTGACGATATCCTGATTTTTTCACCGTCACTCCAGATTCATGTTCAGCACGTTCGACGTGTCCTCCAGCGCCTTTTAGAGAATTGTCTTTTTGTGAAGGCTGAGAAGTGCACTTTTCATGCCTCCTCCGTCACATTTCTCGGTTCAGTTATTTCCGCTGAAGGCATTAAGATGGATCCCGCTAAGGTCCAAGCTGTCATTGATTGGCCCGTCCCTAAGTCACGCGTCGAGCTGCAGCGCTTTCTCGGCTTCGCGAACTTCTATCGTCGTTTCATCCGTAATTTCGGTCAGGTGGCAGCTCCTCTCACAGCCCTTACTTCTGTCAAGACGTGCTTTAAGTGGTCCGTTTCCGCCCAGGGAGCTTTTGATCTCCTCAAGAATCGTTTTACATCCGCTCCTATCCTTGTTACACCTGACGTCTCTAGACAGTTCGTTGTCGAGGTTGACGCGTCAGAGGTGGGAGTGGGAGCCATCCTTTCTCAGCGCTCCCTCTCTGACGACAAGGTCCACCCATGCGCGTATTTTTCTCATCGCCTGTCGCCGTCGGAACGTAACTATGATGTGGGTAACCGCGAACTGCTCGCCATCCGGTTAGCCCTAGGCGAATGGCGACAGTGGTTGGAGGGGGCGACCGTTCCTTTTGTCGTTTGGACTGACCATAGGAACCTTGAGTACATCCGTTCTGCCAAACGACTTAATGCGCGTCAGGCGCGTTGGGCGCTGTTTTTCGCTCGTTTCGAGTTCGTGATTTCTTATCGTCCGGGCTCTAAGAACACCAAGCCTGATGCTTTGTCTCGTCTCTTCAGTTCTTCAGTAGCCTCCACTGACCCCGAGGGGATTCTCCCTGAGGGGCGTGTTGTCGGGTTGACTGTCTGGGGAATTGAGAGGCAGGTAAAGCAAGCACTCACTCAAACTCCGTCGCCGCGCGCTTGTCCTAGGAACCTTCTTTTCGTTCCCGTTCCTACTCGTCTGGCCGTTCTTCAGTGGGCTCACTCTGCCAAGTTAGCCGGCCACCCTGGCGTTCGGGGTACGCTTGCTTCCATTCGCCAGCGTTTCTGGTGGCCCACCCGGGAGCATGACACGCGTCGTTTCGTGGCTGCTTGTTCGGTCTGCGCGCAGACTAAGTCCGGTAACTCTCCTCCTGCCGGCCGTCTCCGGCCGCTTCCTATTCCCTCTCGACCGTGGTCTCACATCGCCTTAGATTTTGTCACCGGACTGCCTTCGTCAGCGGGGAAGACTGTTATTCTTACGGTTGTCGATAGGTTCTCTAAGGCGGCTCATTTCATTCCCCTTGCTAAGCTTCCTTCTGCTAAAGAGACGGCACAAATCATCATCGAGAATGTTTTCAGAATTCATGGCCTTCCGTCAGACGTCGTTTCGGACAGAGGTCCGCAATTCACGTCTCAATTTTGGAGGGAGTTTTGCCGTTTGATTGGGGCTTCCGTCAGTCTCTCTTCCGGCTTTCACCCCCAGTCTAACGGTCAAGCAGAACGGGCCAATCAGACTATTGGTCGCATCTTACGCAGTCTTTCTTTTCGCAACCCTGCGTCTTGGTCAGAACAGCTCCCCTGGGCAGAATACGCCCACAACTCGCTTCCTTCGTCTGCGACCGGGCTATCTCCTTTTCAGAGTAGCCTCGGGTACCAGCCTCCGTTGTTCTCATCTCAGTTCGCCGAGTCCAGCGTCCCCTCCTCTCAGGCTTTTGTCCAACGTTGCGAGCGCACCTGGAAGAGGGTCAGGTCTGCACTTTGCCGTTATAGGGCGCAGACTGTGAGAGCTGCTAATAAGCGTAGAACTAAGAGCCCTAGATATTGTCGCGGTCAGAGAGTTTGGCTCTCCACTCAGAACCTTCCCCTTAAGACGGCTTCTCGCAAGTTGACCCCGCGGTTCATTGGTCCATTCCGTATCTCTCAGGTCATTAATCCTGTCGCAGTGCGACTTCTTCTTCCGCGATATCTTCGTCGCGTCCACCCGGTCTTCCATGTCTCCTGTGTTAAGCCCGTTCTTCGCGCCCCCGCTCGTCTTCCCCCCCCCCCCCCCATCCTTGTCGAGGGCGCACCTATCTACAGGGTCCGTAAAATCTTGGACATGCGTCCTCGGGGCCGTGGTCATCAGTACCTAGTTGACTGGGAGGGGTACGGTCCTGAGGAGAGGAGTTGGGTTCCCTCTCGGGACGTGCTGGACCGTGCGCTGATTGATGATTTCCTCCGTTGCCGCCAGGTTTCCTCCTCGAGTGCGCCAGGAGGCGCTCGGTGAGTGGGGGGGTACTGTCATGTACTGTCATGTTGTCTTGTCTCTGTCCTTTCCCTTCACCCTGTCTCCCTCTGCTGGTCGTGTTAGGTTACCTTTTCTCCCCCAATTTCCACCAGCTGTGCCTTGTCTCCTCCTAACCACCTCGTCACCCCGTTTCCCACCTGTTCCCTTTTTCCCTCTGATTAGGTCCCTATATCTCTCTCTGTTTTTGTTCCTGTCCTTGTCGGATTCTTGTTTGTTTGTGTCATTCATGCCTGAACCAGACTGTCGTCATGTTTGCTGTAACCTTGTCCTGTCCTGTCGGAATCTGCCGGTCCATCTGAGCCTACCTATGTTTGGTAATTAAAGAAGCTCTGTTTAAGTTGATTCGCTTTTGGGTCCTCATTCACGCACCGTAACACTGGTTTTCTATCTATCCATCCATCCGTCCGTCCATCTGTCTGTCTGTCCATCTACGATGACAAAGAGGATGAGATTGAAATGGAGGAGCCAGAGGAAGTTGGAGCCACCACCGTGCACCACTCCCTAGCATTCTTCTTGCCAATGTCCAGTCTCTTGACAACAAGGTTGATGAAATCCGAGCAAGGGTAGCATTCCAGAGGGACATCAGAGACTGTAACGTTCTTTGCTTCACGGAAACATGGCTCACTGGAGAGACGCTATCCGAGGCGGTGCAGCCAACGGGTTTCTCCATGCATCGCGCCGACCGAAACAAACATCTTTCTGGTAAGAAGAGGGGCGAGCGCGTATGCCTTATGGCTAACGAGACATGGTGTGATGAAAGAAACATAAAGGAACTCAAATCCTTCTGTTCACCTGATTTAGAATTCCTCACAATAAAATGTAGACCGCATTATCTACCAAGAGAATTCTCTTCGATTATAATCACAGCCGTATATATCCCCCCCCAAGCAGACACATCGATAACTCTGAACAAACTTATTTAACTCTTTGCAAACTGGAAACCATTCATCCGGAGGCTGCATTCATTGTAGCTGGGGATTTTAACAAGGCTAATCTGAAAACAAGACTCCCTAAATTTTATCAGCATATTGATTGCGCAACCAGGGGTGGAAAGACCTTGGACCATTGTTACTCTAACTTCCGCGACGCATATAAGGCCCTGCCCCGCCCCCTTTCGGAAAAGCTGACCACGACTCCATTTTGTTGATCCCTGCCTACAGACAGAAACTAAAACAAGAGGCTCCCACGCTGAGGTCTGTCCAACGCTGGTCCGACAAAGCTGACTCCACACTCCAAGACTGCTTCCATCACGTGGACTGGGATATGTTTCGTATTGCGTATGTTGTTCCCATAGCAACGATTAAAAATTCCCTAACCAGAAACCGTGGATTGATGGCAGCATTCGCGTGAAACTGAAAGCGCGAACCACTGCTTTTAATCAGGGCAAGGTGTCTGGTAACATGACCGAATACAAACAGTGCAGCTATTCCCTCCGCAAGGCTATCAAACAAGCTAAGCGTCAGTACAGAGACAAAGTAGAATCTCAATTCAACGGCTCAGACACAAGAGACATGTGGCAGGGTCTACAGTCAATCACGGACTACAGGAAGAAATCCAGCCCAGTCACGGACCAGGATGTCTTGCTCCCAGGCAGACTAAATAATTTTTTTGCCCGCTTTGAGGACAATACAGTGCCACTGACACGGCCTGCAACGAAAACATGCGGTCTCTCCTTCACTGCAGCCGAGGTGAGTAAGACATTTAAACGTGTTAACCCTCGCAAGGCTGCAGGCCCAGACGGCATCCCCAGCCGCGCCCTCAGAGCATGCGCAGACCAGCTGGCCGGTGTGTTTACGGACATATTCAATCAATCCCTATACCAGTCTGCTGTTCCCACATGCTTCAAGAGGGCCACCATTGTTCCTGTTCCCACGAAAGCTAAGGTAACTGAGCTAAACGACTACCGCCCCGTAGCACTCACTTCCGTCATCATGAAGTGCTTTGAGAGACTAGTCAAGGACCATATCACCACCACCCTACCTGACACCCTAAGACCCACTCCAATTTGCTTACCGCCCAAATAGGTCCACAGACGATGCAATCTCAACCACACTGCACACTGCCCTAACCCATCTGGACAAGAGGAATACCTATGTGAGAATGCTGTTCATCGACTACAGCTCGGCATTCAACACCATAGTACCCTCCAAGCTCGTCATCAAGCTCGAGACCCTGGGTCTCGACCCCGCCCTGTGCAACTGGGTACTGGACTTCCTGACGGGCCGCCCCCAGGTGGTGAGGGTAGGCAACAACATCTCCTCCCCGCTGATCCTCAACACTGGGGCTCCACAAGGGTGCGTTCTGAGCCCTCTCCTCTACTCCCTGTTCACCCACGACTGCGTGGCCATGCACGCCTCCAACTCAATCATCAAGTTTGCGGACGACACAACAGTGGTAGGCTTGATTACCAACAACGACGAGCCAGCCTACAGGGTGGAGGTGAGGGCCTTCGGAGTGTGGTGTCAGGAAAATAACCTCACACTCAACGTCAACAATACTAAGGAGATGATTGTGGACTTCAGGAAACAGCAGAGGGAACACCCCCCTATCCACATCGATGGAACAGTAGTGGAGAGGGTAGCAAGTTTTAAGTTCCTCGGCATACACATCACAGACAAACTGAATTGGTCCACTCACACAGACAGCATCGTGAAGAAGGCGCAGCAGCGCCTTTTCAACCTCAGGAGGCTGAAGAAATTCGGCTTGTCACCAAAAGCACTCACAAACTTCTACAGATGCACAATCGAGAGCATCCTGGCGGGCTGTATCACCGCCTGGTACGGCAACTGCTCCGCCCTCAACCGTAAGGCTCTCCAGAGTGTAGTGAGGTCTGCACAACGCATCACCGGGGGCAAACTACCTGCCCTCCAGGACACCTACACCACCCGATGTTACAGGAAGGCCATAAAGATCATCAAGGACATCAACCACCCGAGCCACTGCCTGTTCACCCCGCTATCATCCAGAAGGCGAGGTCAGTACAGGTGCATCAAAGCTGGGACCGAGAGACTGAAAAACAGCTTCTATCTCAAGGCCATCAGACTGTTAAACAGCCACCACTAACATTGAGTGGCTGCTGCCAAAACACTGACACTGACACTGACTCAACTCCAGCCACTTTAATAATGGGAATTGATGGGAAATTATGTAAATATATCACTAGCCACTTTAAACAATGCTACCTTATATAATGTTACTTACCCTACATTATTAATCTCATATGCATACGTATATACTGTACTCTATATCATCGACTGCATCCTTATGTAATACATGTATCACTAGCCACTTTAACTATGCCACTATGCCAAACACAGTTTGCTGAGTAGAGTGTTGGAGGCTATTTTGTAAATGACATTGCGGAAGTCGAGGATCGGTAAGACAGTCAGTTTTACGAGGGTATGTTTGGCGGCGTGAGTGAAGGAGGCTTTGTTGCGAAATAGGAAGCCGATTCTAGAGTTAATTTTGGATTGGAGATGTTTAATATGAGTCTGGAAGGAGAGTTTACAGTCTAGCCAGACACCTAGGTATTTGTAGTTGTCCACATATTCTAAGTCAGAACCATCCAGAGTAGTGATGCTAGTCGGTCGGGCGGTTGCAGGCAGCGAACGTTTGAAAAGCATGCATTTAGTTTTACCAGCTTTTTAGAGCAATTGGAGACCACGGAAGGAGTGTTGTATGGCATTGAAGCTCGTTTGGAGGTTTGTTAACACAGTGTCCAAAGAAGGGCCTGATGGATACAGAATGGTGTCGTCTGCGTAGAGCTGGATCAGGGAAACACCCGCAGCAAGAGTGACATCGTTGATATATACAGAGAAAAGAGTCGGCCCGAGAATTGAACCCTGTGGTGGAGACTGCCAGACGTCCGGACAACAGGCCCTCCGATTTGACACACTGAACTCTGTCTGAGAAGTAGTTGGCGAACCAGGCGAGGCAGTAATTTGAAGAACCAAGGCTGTTGAGTCTGCCGATAAGAATGCGTTGATTGACAGAGTCGAAAGCCTTGGCCAGGTCGATGAAGACGGCTGCACAATATTGTCTTTTATCGATGGCGGTTATGATATTGTTTAGGACCTTGAGCGTGGCTGAGGTAGACCCGTGGTGGGATTCGAAATGGTCAGTGATCTGTTTATTAACTTGGCTTTCAAATACCTTAGAAAGGCAGGGTAGGATGGATATAGGTCTGTAACAGCTTAGGTATAGAGCGTCACCCCCTTGAAGAGGGATATGACCATGGTAGATTTCCAATCTTTAGGGATCTTGGACGATACAAAAGAGGGATTGAACAGGCTAGTAATAGGGGTTGCAACAATTACGGTGGATAATTTTAGAAAGCCAGGGTCCAGATTGTCTAGCCCAGCTGATTTGCAGGGGTCAAGGTTTTGCAGCTCTTTCAGAACATATGCTCTCTGTATTTGGGTGAAGGAGAAGCTGGGGAGGCTTGGACAAGTAGCTGCGGGGGGTGCAGAGCTGTGGGCCGGGGTTGGGGTAGCCAGGAAGAAAGCATGACCAGCCGTAGAGAAATGCTTTTTGAAATTCTCGATTATCGTGGATTTATCGGCATAACAGATATAGGAGTTTGTTGATGTTTGATTGGTTTTCAAATTCTTTGTGGGTCTGTGTGATCTGTGGAAAATATGAGTCTCTAATGTTAACATACATTTAGCAGGAGGTTAGGAAGTGCAGCTCAGTTACACCTCATTTTGTGGACAGTGGGCACATATCCTGTCTTCTCTTGATAGCCAGGTCTGCCTATGGCAACCTAGACCCTTCCACTAGATTTTGGAACATTGCTGCGGGGACTTGCTTACGCTACAAGAGCATTAGTGAGGTCAGGCACTGATGTTGGGCCATTAGACCTGGCTCGCAGTCGGCGTTCCAATTCATCCCAAAGGTGTTCACTGGGGTTGAGGTCAGGGCTCTGTGCAGGCCAGTCAAGTTCGATCTTGACAAACAATTTCTGTATGGATCTCGCTTTGTCCACAGGAGCATTGTAATGCTGAAACAGGAAAGGGCCTTCCCCAAACTGTTGCCACAAAGTTGGAAGCACAAAATCGTCTAGAATGTCATTGAACACTGTAGCGCTAAGATTTCCCTTCACCCAAATTAAGGGGCCTATCCAGAACCATGAAAAACATCCCCAGATAATTTTTCCTCCTACACCAAACTTTACAGATGGCACTATGCATTCGGGCAGATGTCGTTCTCCTGAGATACGCAAAACCCAGAGAACGTGTTTCCACTGCTCCATAGTCCAATGGCAAGCTTTACACCACTCTAGCCAAAGCTTGGCATTGCACATGGTGATCTAAGGCTTATGTGCGGCTGCTCGGCCATAGGAACCCATTTCATGAAGCTCTCGATGAACAGTTATTGTGCTGACGTAGCTTCCAGTGACAGTTTGGAAGTCGGTAATGACTATTGCAGCCGAGGACATACGATTTTTACATGCTTCAGCACTTGGCAGTCCTGTTCTGTGAGCTTGTGTGGCCTACCACTTGTCTGGCCTGCTCCTAGACATTTCCACTTCACAATAACAGAACTCACAGTAGACCGGGGACAGCTCTAGCAGGGCAGACATTTTACGAATTGACTTGTTGGAAAGGTGGCATCCTATGATGTTCCACGTTGAAAGTCACAGCTCTTCAGTAAGGCCATTCTAGATTGCATGGCTGTGTGCTCGATTTTATACCCCTTTCAGCAACGGGTGTGGCTAAGATAGCCTAATCCATTAATTGGAGGGGTCCACATACCTTTGTATATATAGTGTACATGGCAGACGACTAGAGCCAGATGCAATCTGAGGTGAGCTTTTCTGATCAATAGGTACTGTAACTGCCAGTGCTGTTTTGAGCTGATGCTGATTACTTATCTGATGGAGATGGTGTGTGTGTGTGTGTGTGCTCTTTGGGGGTATTTAAATCACACACACATTTCATCTTGTCTGTCAAACAGACAGAAATAAGCCTAGGTGAAACTACTTTACTACTACAACAACAACTCAGATTGCTGGTCCAGATATCATATTGATGGTGGAGAGTAGTGTAGTGTAAAAGGCTGGGGATGGATGGATGTGTGGTGTTGTGAAGAAGACAGTGTAAAGCCAGAGCAGACACAGACAGACAGAAAGACAGACAGACAGGGAGCAGAGGACAGAGCTGAATCAAAGGGAATCGAGGAAAATGTTGGTCGGGGTCCTCAACCCCATCATAAACCAATCACACACTCACGCTGGGGCGCTGCTCCCTACCACTCTCTATTTGCTTACCAAGACAAACCAACAGCAAGACCAGATATCGGGTGTGTGGAACTGTGTGTGTAGGATGTGTGACTGTGTGTGTGTGACTGTATGTGTGCATATGCTCAGGAGTGTGCATGTGTGCGACTGTGTGTGTATGTCCCGTCTCCTCTCCCCTCCATTTGTCTTCTGCCTGCACATGTTCTCAACCGGAGTTCCTCCCTAGGGAACAGTGATGGGGTATGGAAATATGGTCATCTATGCTGAGCAAGCAAACATCCCTGACTTTTTCTTCAATATATATGCACTGGGGAACAAAGGAAAAAGGGGGGGGGTAATTGTTATCACTCACATGGAAAAAGAAGACATACATTTACACAAACCTAACCAAACCAAGTAAAATCCTGCAAAGAGGAAGACAGACATTTACACAAACCTAACCAAATCAAGTAAAATCCTGCAAAGAGGAAGACAGACATTTACACAAACCTAACCAAACCAAGTAAAATCCTGCAAAGAGGAAGACAGACATTTACACAAACCTAACCAAATCAAGTAAAGTACTGCAGAGAGGAGGTCAATAATATCAAATTGACAACGTCTATCTATCCACTAACACTATAGATAATTTAGATTCCAACCCATCTTTTTAGTTTGGCCTTAGACCTCACCTGAACTCAAATGTATGTCTAGCTCTAAGGTCAGGGATGCTAGAAACAGATTAACAGTGAGCCTCTCTTTGGCACTGCCAAAGAGAAGGCTTGGTTTAGTTGTTGCTCTCGACAAAAACAAAGTTTTGTGTGAGACAAGATAATTGCAGGTGTTACAAAGCAGATTTAAACTCTAGTGAAGAGTTGGGATGAGACGTTAAGTTCCACATTAACACTTGGACAGAGTACAGTGCACTAACATTGCCCGAGGATAAAATATCCTCCAACCAACAGACAAGAACCCAGCGATATGAGATGAAACAGGTCAGTAAAGGCTAAAGGGCCACAAGTGTAATGGCTGGCCCTCTCATGGCCTTCCTGTTAGTTCTTCAAGGTTAAAAGGCCCTGAGACTGAAGTTCAAACTGCCTGTATTTCAAAAGCCCCCTCACTCACTCACTCAGTTATTCAGCCAGACAGCCAGACAGTCAATGTAATGTATTGATTTAAACTCTTTAAGAGAAAAGCCCATTGGCTATCTCTAAGGCCTATCTCATACATGAATGGCTGAGCTCTCTTCTGCTTCTGCCAAGGATGAATCTGATTGGCCAGTGTCATCTGGATTTTGACCATTCATCTCATCTCCACATCAGAGACATTTTATCTCCAAGGGTTTTAAAATATGGGGGGGTGAGGGGTTGAGGATGCAGTGAGAGATGGGGGGGATATGGCTGGGTAGTTAAAGGTATGTATTGATTTGAAGGAGATCACATTATCATCTTGCCTATGGAGAGAGAAGAGGGGGCGGTCAGAGAGAGGGGGAGGTCAGAGAGAGGGGGAGGTCAGAGAGAGGAGAGTGGAAGAAAGCGAGAGGGAACGAGAAAGGAGAGAAAGAATGAGTGATATGTACAAAGAAAGGGCAGAGAGATAGGAAAAGTGGGGAAATGAATAATACAGATCTAAAATCAAATTGATCATAAAAGCATCTGAGATTTACTGGTTTATATTGTTGAGCGATTAACCGAAATTGCAGTTATTTTTTGGTTTTTAAACAACTAATTGACCTATGTCAGTTCAATTATTTGAATTCCATTTCATTTTGTTTTCTTCTGTCAGCTCAATGCCCACATTTTGCTGTAGTTTCTCTGGAGATAAATATGATCATGACCAAACTAGGCGATGTAGTAGGGAGTTGTAGTTTCCAACAGGCCAATACTCTACATAGTTTAGCGCATAAAACTACAATGACCATAATCCATTGCATGGCCAGTTGTTTGATATGTGTTTCTTTTACCCCTGCTACATAAGAGACAGAAAAAAATTGAGATCAAGAGAGGATACATAGAGAGCAGTTCCTTTGTGAGGTATCTCTACCTGAAAGTACTCTACCTGAAAACAAATGATCTAGTTCAGTGTTCCCCAACCGGTCGATCACAAAACATTTTTGTAGAAAGCCAACGATAAAAGCATAAAGGCATGCGCTCCTTTTTTTTTGTATTGCGCTGTTGCGGTAGGTGCACTTCATTCAGAAGCCCTGCGCACCGGGTAGGCAAATTGTTCCCATTTTGAACCATTTAATTTGTCTTTAAAGACAAACTCCACCTAACCGGTGGGCCAGGAGATCTGTGACTATATCAGTGTCTACTTCGCTGGCCAATCGGATGGCTCAAATCACCGTGCCTTTCGGCAGCTTCTACCACCACGGCCACAGCAAAATTTGATACTAGCCTGCGTCACTTTTCAAAACTATTTAAAAATAATATGTCAAAGAATACTGCAAAGAGCTGCTGTTTTCATGACTGAGTTCATGTCTATGTTTTATTCAGCACTGTCAACGCTGTTTTTATTCAACACTATTGCAAAACATAAAATGTGCTTCTCCCAACTTGCACTGCAGCTGCAATGATTGAGTATCCACGTGTATCGATAGCCCTGTGTTTTTATCATTATTAGCAGCTCGTCGTGTATATTTTAACATCGAGGACTATTTCACTTTCTCTGGACATAGGAACAACATAAATTTGTGCCTGAGGCAGATGCAACTCAAGTTTCGCCATCAGGTGTAAGATTGTTCCCTCTCTCTGGTCATTCTCACTGGAGGAAAGAAAGGAGAGAGCAGGGACCGTGAAAGGCAGACCCTTTGCTGCTCTCCCTCCGCTGAGACTAAGGTCGTGTTCAAAATCACTGGGAACTCTGACATCTCCAACTTCAGTGCGTTCAAGACAACTGGGAACTCGGGAAAAAACGAGATCCGACTAGATAAAATTGGTTTGGTCATCCATATCGAAATCTCGAGTTCCCAGTTGTCTTGAAAGCACCATGGCCATCAGATGCAAGTACCTAACATCAGTCCAATAAAATATAAAAGCAAATTATCTGTCATGTGCCTTTTACTGAGTAGTGGCTTCCGTCTGGCCACTCTACCATAATGGCCTGATTGGTGGAGTGCTGCAGAGATGGTTCTCCCAGTTCTGTCAGAGTTCTTGGTCACGTCCTTGACGAAGGCCCTTCTCCCCCGATTGCTCAGTTTGGCCGGGCGGCCAGCTCTAGGAAGAGTCTTTGTGGTTCCAAACTTCTTCCATTTAAGAATGATGGAGGTCACTGTGTTCTTGGGGACCTTCAATGCTGTACAAATGTTTTGGTACTCTTCCCCAGACCTGTGCCTCGACACCATCCTGTCTCGGAGCTCTACAAACAATTCCTTCGACCTCATGGCTTGGTTTTTGCACTGCCAACTGTGGGACCTTATATAGGCAGGTGTGTGCCTTTCCAAATCATGTCTAATCAATTAAGTTTACCACAGGTGGCCTTCAATCAAGTTGTAGAAACAACTCAATGATGATTAATGGAAACAGGATGCACCTGATTATGTCATGCTTATGTAAATAAAGTATTTCTGGGATTTATTTTTATTAATTAGAAAAAAATTCTAAAAACCTGTTTTCACTTTGTCATTATGGGGCATTGTGTGTAAAATCTTGATTATTTAAACAGAAATTACCTTAAAAAGCACTGATGGCTCAACACTACTGATTAAATTGAATTCCCAGCGACTTGAAACTTTAATAAGACAACTGGGAGAGAGAGCTGGGAGGACACACACACAAACAACACTGAAACTCCCACCCTTCAATGCTAATACATTTTTAACTAGTTTTAATAATCCATTATTTAGAAAGCAGAGCTGCCAGTAACCAAGATCACAGGCCCCATCCCTTACAGGTCCCATCCCTTACAGGTCCCATCCCTTACAGGCCCCATCCCTTACAGGTCCCAACCCTTACAGGTCCCAACCCTTTCTGGCACCAACCCTTACAGGCCCCATCCCTTACAGGTCCCATCCCTTACAGGCCCCATCCCTTACAGGTCCCATCCGTACAGGCCCCATCCCTTACAGGCCCCATCCCTTACAGGTCCCATCCCGTACAGGCCCCATCCCTTACAGGTCCCATCCCTTACAGGTCCCATCCCTTACAGGCCCTATCCCTTACAGGGGACATCCCTTACAGGGGACATCCCTTACAGGCCCCATCCCTTACAGGCCCCATCCCTTACAGGCCCCATCCCTTACAGGCCCCACCCCTTACAGGTCCCATCCCTTACAGGTCCCATCCCTTACAGGCCCCATCCCTTACAGGGGACATCCCTTACAGGCCCCATCCCTTACAGCCCCCATCCCTTACAGGCCCCATCCCTTACAGGCCCCAACCCTTACAGGTCCCAACCCTTACAGGTCCCAACCCTTTCTGGCACCAACCCTTACAGGGCCCATCCCTTACAGGCCCCATCCCTTACAGGCCCAATCCCTTACAGGTCCCATCCCTTACAGCCAATGCATGAACACTAGAGGAGAGAGACTGGTAGTACAGTCAGATTGATCAAAGAGATGGTGAAGAGGAACAACATAATCATCCTGGTTCAAGTGATTGTGTACTGGGTGAATGTATTGTGTATGTTCTTGCTCTACTTACTGAGTTATAATAATGCCAGCCATAAACAGTCCCAAGGAGGATAGGATAGCTTCACATTAGGAATGACTCATGGCAAATACAGATATCTGTACAAGATATAAACAGAGCTGTACAATAAACGCCTTACAAGTAGTGTCGACACGGAGCGGGATAGAGAGAGAGAGAGGAAAAAGAGAGGGGGGGGGGTTAAGGCAAACATATCTTTACATGATGTATACAAAGTTATACAATACGCTTCTTACTTCTTGCTGTGAGTGGAGAGAGACAGAGATAGAGACAGGGAGAGATAAGGTATTTTCTGTGTGACAGTTCCTTACAAGACAGCAGATTGATGATCTCTCCGTTAGGAGACGTTTAGGATAGCAGGGTTTAGTGAAAATTTAAGAGGCAGAAGTGTGTATGTGTCTGTGTGTCTGTGTCTGTGTCTGTGTGTGTTTACTAGGCTTATCGCATTAAAACATGCCGCTCACTCATGATTGGTACAATTCACCCACTGTGCGCTTTCATCCACCATTGGATCTGAAAGGCACAAAGCCTGAGTTTGCCTGTGTGCGCAAACCAGTGTGTGTGTGTGTGCGCGCGTTGGACGTAGGCTGTTATATGTGTCTGATATTGGAGTGATGAAGATCAGTCTAACTGACAGACAACAATCAGGCTGTCATACAGCCATCAGACACAACCCTATTCTATCACACTGACACCCCAGAGAGAGATTGAGATTGACAGAAAGAAAGTCAGAGAAATAGAGATAGAGACAGACAGAGAGAGAAACACAGAGACAGAGAGAGATCCTCCTCCTCTCTAATGAGTATTTGCTCATCACTTTCCAACTATAACAAAGTGACTCAGCATAAGAAGGTTTCAAGTAGTTTCAAGTAATGCTTATAAGACTCTATAATGCTAGCTTCTATATGCTGGTCCCTTGCGAGGTGCCAGTGTGTGTGTGTGTGCGTGAGTGTG
This sequence comes from Oncorhynchus mykiss, assembly GCF_057628025.1. NCBI lineage: Eukaryota > Metazoa > Chordata > Actinopteri > Salmoniformes > Salmonidae > Oncorhynchus > Oncorhynchus mykiss. The sequence goes on from NC_143032.1 coordinate 73,087,577, forward strand.
TGTGCGATTGGACTTTCTGAGGTCAACAGGTTTCTCATGCTGGTTAGAGCAGCAATGGTAGGCTTATGTCATTAGCCAACCACAGCTATGCATAACAGGGGAGCTTTATGTATGGGACAGCCTTGTCTGGTGGCAGTAGATGTCTCCATTTTAGGATTCATTTTGTTCCTTTATAATCAACTGGATAGTTAGAAAGACATCCCTGGACAAATCTCTCTCTATCTCTCTCTCTCACACACACACACACACACACACACACACACACACACACACACACACACACACACACACACACACATACCTGCTGAAGTGTCTCCTGCTCGCCTGGCTGGGCCAAGGGAAACAGATGTCCTGCAATTAATAGAAAGGTTCTGATATATTAAAACCTGCACAGATCTAGCTTGATGTGTGCGTGAGTGCGTGTCAGTCTGGCTTGACGTGGTTATCTAATGATGGGTCAGCGCAGGACAACAAGCCGAGCAACGATCTCTTTTGCTCCCTGTGAATCACTCCGGTGGTAAGTTGACCATTTGAACAGACTTTTAGGCCAAGACAACCAGAGAGAAGAGAGCAAAACCACTGCAGTACTATAAAGCTCTGCTCACACACTGTAGTGTGTTAGTATTGAAGTTGAGACTTTTCTCCTCACACGTTGGTGTGTTGTTTGATGTAGCTGTGCCTCAACATTGAGCTGGTTAGACAGACCAGAGATATTGAAGCTTCTGAATGTTCGGAGGCATCAGGTCTATGAACACAGTGGCACACCTCTCCATCAGATCTGACGAGAGAGGTGGAGTGGAAAAAACAGCTCTTGCTACAAACTGATGTCAACAACAAAGGTATAGGAAGGAAGGAAATACACACACCTATTTCATTATTGATTCAGTGCAGCAGAGAGAACACACACACAGCTGAGAGATCAAAGAAACAGCTAGGACACAACAGGGGGTCCTCCTCCCTCTGCTCTCCATTACAACTACAACCTGACCTGTGACAGTACACACTCACACACACACAGCCTGGTTGAGGATGGAAGAGGCTATTTGAGTTGATGGAGAGTATACATTGTAAAAAAAAAGTCAAATGTCCACATTTCTACAGTACAGTAATATATTTCAGTCACACATGGCTGGTGTCAGTGGAACAGAATGTTGATACTGTTCCCCAAGGCTCTCCTCCTTTAAATCCCAATCATTACCCTCACAGGGAGCCCTATACTGACACTGCTAATCTGGGCCTACACACACACACAGACACACATACACACACACACACTGGAGGAGAGAGTGACATACAGAAAGACACTCTCCTATAAACTAGCCTTACACCTCCCCCCCTTCTCTTCATCCCTCCATCCCTCCCTCCCTCAGACAGGGATAGATCTTTCTGTGTTTGATGTTCCTCTGAACAAATCCCCCTTTTCCTTTCCCTAATCGCATTACCACCTGTGGCCCAATGCACCCTGGGTATCGGGACAGGACTGATGCCAATGTGCCACTCCACCATGCCTGCTGTGTCTGTCATGTACGGGCTGGCACCACCAAGACACACACACACACACACACACACACACACACACACACACACACGGTATGGAACAGCCTGGCACAAAGACTCACACACCCAGTGACCTGGTGTTTGCCAGGTTGGTGGATTGGCAGGAGTGTGTCTGCCAAGTTGGTCTCAGAACCTGCAGAGCTGGGTACTGGTATTGTATGAACTGACCACAGCATACGATTCCCCACAAAGAACTTGGCTACACATAGACTTTTTCAACATGCATTTAGTAGAACAAAGAATATGTGTTTTTAATGGACTTATATGTGTGTTCAGAGGAGTTCATCCTTGTGTAGTATGCAGGCTGGAGAGTATGGCCGCCCCAAGGCAGAGCTGGAGGCAGCGGAAGCCGAGAGGCGGTGGTATGAGGAGGCAGCACGGCAGCGCGGTTGGAAGCCCGAGAGTCAGCTCCAAAAATGTATGGTGGGAGTCAGGTAGGAGACCTGAGCCAACTCCCCGTGCTTACCGTGGTGAGAGAGGGACCGGGCAAGCACCGTGTTATGCCGTGAGGCGCACGGTCCTCCCGGTGCGCAGGCATAGCCCGGTGCGGTACATAGCAGCACCTCGTATCGGCCGGGCTAGAGTGGGCATCGAGCCAGGTGCCATGAAGCCGGCTCAGCGCATCTGGTCTCCAGTGCGTCTCCTCGGGATGGGGTACATGGCACCAGCCATATGCATGGTGTCCCCGGTTCGCCAGCACAGCCCAGTGATTGTTTCCTGTGTCTGTGTGTTCCACACAGAACTGTTTCGGTTTGTTATTTCACTTTGTAATTTTTGTATTTTGTCGTTCAGTTTGTTCTATTAAATATGGACACTTACCACGCTGCTCATTGGTCCTCCTCTTTTCCTTCATACGACGACCGTTACAACTACCCTCTGTAGCACTCTAAGGTCAGATGCAGAGCAGTTGCCATACCAGGGGGTGATGCAACCGGTCAGGATACTCTCGATGGTCCAGCTATACAACATTTTGAAGATCTGGGGACCCATACCAAATCTTTTCAGTTTCCTGAGGGGGAAAAAGTTGTGCCCTCTTCACAACTGTCTTGGCCTGCCTTTTCCTGTAGTCCACGATCAGCTCCTTTGTCTTCCTCACATTGAGGGAGCGGTTTTTGTCCTGGCACCACACTGCCAGGTCTCGGACCTCCTACCTATAGGCTGTCTCATTGTTGTCAGTGATCAGGCCTACTGTTGTGTCATCAGAAAACTTAATGATGGTGTTGGAGTCGTATTTGGCCACGCAGTCATAGGTGAACAGGGAGTACAGGAGGGGACTAAGTACACACCCCTGAGGGGCTCCAGTGTTGTGGATTAGTGTGGCAGATATGTTGTTGCCTACCCTTACCACCTAAGACCAGGATCCAGTTGCAGAGGAAGGTGTTTAGTCCCATGGTCCTTAGCTTAGTGATGAGCTTTGTGGTCACTATGGTGTTGAATGCTGAGCTGTAGTCAATGAACAGCATTCTCACATAGGTGTTCCTTTTGTCCGGGTGGGAAAGGGCAGTGTGGAGTGTGATTGAGATTGTGTCATCTGTGGATATGTTGGAGCGGTATGCAAATTGGAGTGGGTCTAGGGTTTCTGGGATGATGCTGTTGATGTGAGCCATGACCAGAATTTCAAAGCATTTCATGGCTACCGACGTGAGTGCTAGGGGGCGGTAATAATTTAGGCGGGTTACTTTCGCTTCCTTGAGCACAGGGACTATGGTGGCCTGCTTGAAACATGTAGGTATTACAGACTCGGTCAGGGAGAGGTTGAAAATATCAGTGAAGATACTTGCCAGTTGCTCCGTGCATGCTTTGAGTACACGTCTTGGTAATCCATCTGGCCCCGCGGCATTGTGAATGTTGACCGAGAGCGTGTTAACACTGTGGTCCGGAATGGCTGGTGCTCTCATGCATGCTTCAGTGTTGCTAGCCACGAAGCGAGCATAAAAGGCATGTAGCTCATCTGGTAGGCTCATGTCACTGGACAGCTCGCGGACGGGATTCCCTTTGTAGTCTGTAATAACTTTCAAGCCCTGCCACATCTGACATGCATCAGAGCCGGTGTAGTAGGTTTAAATCTTATTCCTGTATTGACGCTTTGCCTGTTTGATGGTTCGTCTGAGGGCATACGGGATTTCTTATAAGCCTCCGGATTATTGTCCCGCTCCTAAAGCAGTAGCTCTAGCCTTTAGCTCGGTGCGGATATTCCCTGTAATCCATGGCTTCTGGTTGGGATATGTACGTACGGTCACCGTGGGAACAACATCATCGATGCATTTATTGACGAAGCCAATGACTGAGGTGGTATACTGCTCAATGCCATTGGATGAATCCCAGAACATATTCTGTGCTAGCAAAACTGTTCTGTAGCGTAGCTTCCGCATCTTCAAACCACTTCTGTATTGAGCGAGTCACTGGTATACCCTGCTTTAGTTTTTGCTTGTAAGCAGGAATCATTTAGGAAAGAATTATGGTCAAATTTGCCGAATGGAGGGCATGTGAGAACTATTTTTTTTTTCATGTTTTTTCTCTACTTTTTTTTTTGGGGGGGGGGTGTGTAAGAATACCCTTTTGGTATTTTGTATATAGTTATTCCATTCAAAATGTATAACTTCACCAATTTGGCCACTTGGGTACATTTATGTTACTTGTGTGGGACACCTGGGTGACTTCATGATAAATGTCATGTAGCACACTCATTTTGGAAGTTATCATTCTGAAACTTTGCACAAGTACTGTTGCCCTCTTATGTTTTTCACTGAAATTGTCGCCATCATCTTATCTGAATGTTTGGAAGTTCTTGTTCAGTTGAAAGATGATGCAGCAACAATAAAAACAGAAAACGTATGTTTATTTCCTTGTATTTTCTTCTACCAGATCTATGGTGTTATATTCTCCTACATTCAGAGTGTTTCCTTTCAAATGATACCAAGAATATGCATATCCTTGGTTCTGGGCCTGAGCTACAGGCAGTTTGATTTGGGTATGTCTTCAGGCGGAAATTGAAAAAAGTAGGGGGGTAGCTCTAAGAGGTTATGTTTGCCTGCATTAAAGTCCCCGGCCTCTAGTTTCTCTAGGGTAGGGGGCACTATTTTCACCTCCGGATGAAAAGCGTGCCCAAAGTAAACTGACGTGCTACTCAGGCCCAGAAGCTAGGATGTCCAGATAATTGGTAGATTTGGATAGAAAACACTCTAACAATCAAAACTGTTAAAACCTGTTAAGGATATGGCAGACATACGCCCCCTTTGGAGAGATTGGGTACCCCTAGTAAACTGGAAAAAAAATCTGTCAAAAATTGCTAATATATGCAAATAAAAATTATTATTGGATAGAAAACACTCTAAAGATTCTAAAACCGTTGGAATTATGTCTGTAAGTATAGCAGAACTCACAGGGCAGGCATTCTTCCAAACTAGTTTTTGTGGCCATGAAAGTTGGAGCAACTTTGACGTCATGGCCCCCACCCTTCCCAACCAGTTATGATTCTGGGGACACACTCTTCCGCTAGATGTCCTCTTTCAGTAGATCTTTGAATCGTTCAAATCCCGCGAGAATTGACCCTATGGGAGTGAAATTAGTGCGTGCCACGAGAGAATAGGCTGTGCGTATGGGCGCGAATTGGTCCCAGCCATTCCTTTGTTCCAGCACTCAAGAGAAGGGCAGACGATGGCCGATTGAATTGAAGTTTGTTTTGCGTGTCTAAAACATCATAAAGCTTGCTTCTGCACTTAGTTTGACCTGTTTAGTCGACATATAATATGTCATTTTGAAGTTTTGATGCGCAACTTTTCCGGACCAGAGGACGTTTTGGGTGCATTTCAGCTGATGTTATTAGCAGTAGCTAATACAAAGACGCAAGACTTGAAACCAAACGATGTATTGGGTAAGTATGAAGCCTTCCAGAACATTCTGAACGAAGACCATCGAATGTAAGGGAATATTTATGCTTAAATCTGTGTTTCTGTTGACTCCAACATTACGTAGAAATGTAGCTTGGAACTGAGCGCTGTCTCAGCATATGGAATAGTGTGCGATTTCTGTAACGTTAAAAATAAATCTAACACAGCGGTTGCATAAAGAAGCCGTGTATCTTTCTAACTATATGTAGAACATGTATATTTAGTCAAAGTTTATGATGTCTATTTACGTTATCTTGCCGCACTACATAGATTTCCTGCGGGCATTTTTGAGTAATTTCTGAACGTGAACTCACTGTAAATGGACATTTATGGATATAAATGGCATATTATTGAAAAAAAAAAAACGTACTGTGTAACATGTCATATTACTGTCATCTGATGAAGATTTTCAAAAGGTTAGTGAGCGATTTATTTTTTAATCCTGCGTTTGTTGATTGCATGTTTTGGCTATTCAAATGAGCTGTGTCTGGTGGTGGTTTTACATATATATGTGCTATGTTTTCGCCGTAAAACATTTTAGAAATCTGACTTGCTGGCTAGATGAACAAGGTGTTTATCTTTCATTTGAGCTATTGGACTTGTTAATGTGTGGAGGTTAAATATTTTTAAGAATATTTTTGCGTTCCATGCGCCACCGTTTCAGCTGAACGTGGGAGGGTTGATTCCCAATTGGGAACCAGTATCGTAGACAGGTTAAAATAATGTCTGTGAGTATAACAGAACTGATTTGGCAGGCGAAAACCTGAGAAAAATACAACCAGGATGTAGGATTTATTTTCTATTTTTGTAGTTTTCTATTCAATGCCATTACAGTATCCATTGACTTAGGACTCACATTGCTGTTCCTATGCCTTCCACTAGATGTCAACAGTCTTTAAGAATTGTTTCAGGCTTGTATTCTGAAAAATGAGGTAGTAAGACCAGTATGAATGAGTGGACCCTACAGTGTCAGAGCTTTTTCATGCGCAATCCTGAGAGCGCGCCTTTTTTCATTTTACCTTTATTTAACTAGGCAAGTTTTCAATGATGTCCTAGGAACAGTGGGGGCAGAATGAAAGATGTGTATCTTGTCAGCTCAGGGATTTGAAATTGCAACCTTCCGATTACTAGTCCAACGCTCTAACCACTAGGCTACCCTGCCGCCCCTTTCTTGTTTACCTTTTATATTGATGACGTTATTGTCTGGTTGAAATATTATTGATTATTTAGGCTAAAAACAACCTGAGGATTGAATATAAACATCGTTTGACATGTTTCTATGAACTTTACGGACAAAATTTAAATTTTTTGTCTGCCGGTTGTGACTGCATTTGAGCCTGTGGATTACTGAAGAATACACGCGAACAAAACGGATGATTTTGGATATAAAGAGAGACTTTATTGAACAAAACAAACATTTATTGAGTAAATGAATGTCTTCTGAGTGCAACCATATGAAGATCATCAAAGGTAAGTGATTCATTTTCTCTCTATTTCTGACTTGTGTAACTCTTCTACTTGGCTGGTTACGGTTTGTAATGATTTGTCTGCTTGGCGATGTTCTCAAATAATCGCATGATATGCTTTCACCTTAAAGACTTTCTGAAATCTGACACCGTGGTTGGATTCACAAGAAGTTTATCTTTAAACCTATGTATAACACTTGTATGTCTTCTGAATTTCTATAATCAGTATTTCTGTTTTTGTATTTGGCGCTCTGCAATTTCACTGGGTGTTGGTCAGGTGGGACGCTACCTTCCCACGTACCCTAGAGAGGCTAGGAGTGCCACCTCTGGATGAGCATTTTGTTGTTTGCTTATGGCCTTATACAGCTCGTTGAGTGTGGTCTTAGTGGCAGTATCGGTTTGTGGTGGTAAATAGACAGCTATGAATAATATAGGTGAGAACTCTCTTGGTATTTAGAGGTCTACAGCTTATCATGAAATACACTTCCTCAGGCAAGCAATACCTCAAGACTTCGTTAATATTAGAAATTGCGCACTAACTGTTGTGTACAAATAGACACACATCCCCGCCCCTTGTCTTACAAGACGTAGCCTCTTTGTCCTGTCAATGCTTGGAATACCCAGCCAACGTAAGATATTACAGTTTTTAAATGTCCCATTGGTAGGATATTCTTGATCGTAGATCATCAATTTTATTTTCCAGTGATTGTGCACATTGTGGCCATTGTGTCACATTGTGGCCAGAAGTACGAATTCTCAGAAGGCAGCCTGACCTCCGCCCACATTTTCTCTGTCTTTTCTTCACCCACATGTCAGGGTATGAGCCTGGTTTCGAGAAAGCAGTATATCCTTCGCGTCAAACTCGTTAAAGAAAACATCTTAGTCCAGTGCGAGGTGAGTAATCGCTGTTCTGATGTCCAGAAGCTATTTTCGGTCATAGGAGACGGTAGCAGCAACATTATGTACAAAATGAGTAAAAAACATTGATACAAACAATGCGAAAAAACAAAATAGCACAGTTGGTTAGGAGCCCGTAAAACGTCAGCCATCCCCTCCGGCGCCGTTATTATTATCATTATGAGAGAGAGAGAGAGAGAGAGATATTTATGCGTATTTATTTTATCTTGTGTCCTTTAACCATTTGTACATTGTTAAAACACTGTATATATATATATATATAATATGACATTTGTAATGTCTTTACTGTTTTGAAACCTCTGTATGTGTAATGTTTACTGTTAATTTTTGTTGTTTTTCACTTTATATATTCACTTTGTATGTTGTCTACCCCACTTGCTTTGGCAATGTTAACACATGTTTCCTATGCCAATAAAGCCCTTGAATTGAATTGAGAGGCCAAGTTTCCTCCATTCACACCAATGGGCCCCAGTTTAGCAGTGAGAATATGCAAGGAGTTTGGATTGTGAAAGCACAATCCTACCCAACATAGTGTCATGGGATTTGTTACGGTTTTCTTTAGGTGAAGGAGAGTCGGACCAAAACGCAGCGTGGTATTCTTGAAACATGTTTAATGACGAAGAAAAAACGAACAATACAAAAACAACAAACGCACCGTGAAAACCTATACAGCCTATCTGGTGCAAACAAACACCGAGAGGAAGCTCAGCACCGAGAGGAAGCTCAGTACCGAGAGGAAGCTCAGTACCGAGAGGAAGCTCAGGCAGGTAGTTGGCTCTGGCAGATCCTGGCTGGCTGGTGGTTCTGGCAGATCCTGGCTGACTGCCGGTACCGGCAGATCCTGGCTGACTGGCGGATCCTGGCTGAATGGCGGATCCTGGCTGAATAGCGGATCCTGGCTGACTGGCAGCTCTGGCTGCTCCATGCTGACTGGCGGCTCTGGCTGCTCCATGCTGACTGGCGGCTCTGGCTGCTTCATGCAGACTGGCAGCTCTGGCAGCTTCTTGCAGACTGGCAGCTCTGGCGGCTCCTTGCAGACTGGCAGCTCTGGCGGCATCCTGCAGACTGGCAGCTCTGGCAGCTCCTTGCAGACTGGCAGCTCCTTGCAGACTGGCAGCTCCTTGCAGACTGGCAGCTCTGAACAGGCAGGAGACTCTGGCAACGCTGTAGAGGCGGAAGGCTCTGGCTGCGCTAAACAGGCGGGAGACTCTGGCAGCGCTGTAGAGGAGGAAGGCTCTGGCAGCGCTGAACAGGCAGGAGACTCCAACAGCGCTGTAGAGGAGGAAAGCTCTGGCAGCGCTAGATAGGCGGGAGACTCCAACAGCGCTGTAGAGGAGGAAAGCTCTGGCAGCGCTAGATAGGCGGGAGACTCCGGCAGCGCTGGAGAGGAGGAAGGCTCTGGCAGCGCTGGACAGGCGAGGCGCACTGTAGGCCTGATGCGTGGTGCTGGCACTGGTGGTACTGGGCCGAGAACATGCACAGGAAGCCTGGTGCGGGGAGCTGCCACCGGAGGGCTGGTGCGTGGAGGTGGTACTGGATAGACCGGACCGTGCAGGCGCACTGGAGCTCTTGAGCACCGAGCCTGCCCAACCTTACCTGGCTCGATGCCCACTCTAGCCCGGCCGATACGAGGAGCTGGTATGTACCGCACCGGGCTATGCACCCGCACTGGAGACACCGTGCACACCACAGCATAACACGGTGCCTTCCCGGTCTCTTGCCACCCGGTAAGCACAGGAAGTTTGCGCAGGTCTCTTACCTGGCGTAGACATACTCCCTGTGAGCCCCCCCCGAATAAATTTTTGGGGCTGACTCTCGGGCTTCCATCCGCGTCACCGTGCCCAGGGTCCTTTCCCGTCCAATATCTTCTCCCATGTCCAAAAGTCCGGATTTCGCTGCCCCTGTTGCCGCTGCCTGTCACCACGCCGCTTGGTCCTGTTGTGGTGGGTGATTCTGTTACGGTTTTCTTTAGGTGAAGGAGAGTCGGCCCAAAATGCAGCGTGTTATTCTTGAAACATGTTTAATGACGAAGAAAAAACGAACAATACAAAAACAACAAACGCACCGTGAAAACCTATCTGGTGCAAACAAACACAGAGGCAGGAACAATCACCCACGAAACACTCAAAGAATATGGCTGCCTAAATATGGTTCCCAATCAGAGACAACGATAAACACCTGCCTCTGATTGAGAACCACTCCAGACAGCCATAGACTTACCTAGAAAACCCCACTAAGCCACAATCCCAATACGTACGAAAAACACCAAGACAAAACACACCACATACAAAACCCATGTCACACCCTGGCCTGACCAAATAAATAAAGAAAACACAAAATACTAAGACCAGGACGTGACAGGATATAATAAAAATAAACAGTATTTGTTTTTTAGTGGTGGGCCAGGACTTTTTTCCAGCGGAGTTCAGATACCTAATACCCTCCAAGCTCGTCATCAAGCTCGAGACCCTGGGTCTCGACCCCGCCCTGTGCAACTGGGTACTGGACTTCCTGACGGGCCGCCCCCAGGTGGTGAGGGTAGGCAACAACATCTCCTCCCCGGTGATCCTCAACACTGGGGCCCCACAAGGGTGCGTTCTGAGCCCTCTCCTGTACTCCCTGTTCACCCACGACTGCGTGGCCGCGCACGCCTCCAACTCAATCATCAAGTTTGCGGATGACACAACAGTGGTAGGCTTGATTACCAACAACGACGAGACTGCCTACAGGGAGGAGGTGAGGGCCCTCGGAGTGTGGTGTCAGGAAAATAACCTCACACTCAACGTCAACAAAACTAAGGAGATGATTGTGGACTTCAGGAAACAGCAGAGGGAACACCCCCCTATCCACATCGATGGAACAGTAGTGGAGAGGGTAGCAAGTTTTAAGTTCCTCGGCATACACATCACAGACAAACTGAATTGGTCCACTCACACAGACAGCATCGTGAAGAAGGCGCAGCAGCGCCTCTTCAACCTCAGGAGGCTGAAGAAATTCGGCTTGTCACCAAAAGCACTCACAAACTTCTACAGATGCACAATCGAGAGCATCCTGGCGGGCTGTATCACCGCCTGGTATGGCAACTGCACCGCCCTCAACCGTAAGGCTCTCCAGAGGGTAGTGAGGTCCGCACAACGCATCACCGGGGGCAAACTACCTGCCCTCCAGGACACCTACACCACCCGATGTCACAGGAAGGCCATAAAGATCATCAAGGACATCAACCACCCGAGCCACTGCCTGTTCACCCCGCTATCATCCAGAAGGCGAGGTCAGTACAGGTGCATCAAAGCTGGGACCGAGAGACTGAAAAACAGCTTCTATCTCAAGGCCATCAGACTGCTAAACAGCCACCACTAACATTGAGTGGCTGCTGCCAACACACTGACACTGACTCAACTCCAGCCACTTTAATAATGGGAATTGATGGGAAATGATGTAAATATATCACTAGCCACTTTAAACAATGCTACCTTATATAAATGTTACTTACCCTACATTATTCATCTCATATGCATACGTATATACTGTACTCTATATCATCAACGGTATCCTTATGTAATCCATGTATCACAAGCCACTTTAACTATGCCACTTTGTTTACATACTCATCTCATTTGTACATACTGTACTCGATGCCATCTACTGTATCTTGCCTATGCTGCTCTGTACCATCACTCATTCATATATCCTTATCTACATATTCTTTATCCCCTTACACTGTGTACAAGACAGTAGTTTTGGAATTGTTAGTTAGATTACTTGTTATTACTGCATTGTTGGAACTAGAAGCACAAGCATTTCGCTACACTCGCATTTACATCTGCTAACCATGTGTATGTGACAAATAAAATTTGATTTGATTTGATTTGATTTTTAATAATGTTGCTTTTTAGACATGTCTGAAGGTTCCTTCCTTTGTTGCTACTGAATTGAAACCTTTCTTAAACCAAGCTTTGGAAATTTTCAGACTGACTGCCAAGGGACAAATATATATCTCTCATTGAGAAAATTCGAAATGTTAGACTTTATTTTTCTAGTCTCTGATCTTTAAGCTGCAATGGACTGAGAGATGCTATTAGAGGCCAAACCGATCAATCCTGAGCTAAAAGGAGAAATATGGCGGTTGGCTGCTCACCAATCACAGCAGGACTAATTAGCATTCAATTCGACATCCTCCAATAGGTCGTTAAGGTCATTTCTGATGAAGAGATGGTGATAATGTGATGATTGGGCGGAGTGCTGTTAGTATTGTTCCCATTTACTTGAAGGCTGTTCCTTGGGGAAACATAAGACTTCCACATCTTTATGTAAATTATAACAGCAAATTAAACTATGTACGAGTATGGCCACATTAGAACCGCTGGGCCTCGAGTGTTCACCCTTCAAGCTAACGAGCAGTCATTCTGACTGCAACATTCTAAGGGTGTAATTAATACATTTCATAAATGCTACTGCCTAAAATAATAATTTGGTTGTGTTCATGAAGGTGTTAGGTAACATTAGAATATAATTTTTTCTTCCATTTCAAATAAAATAGCATTTTCAATAATTTATGTTACTGTAGGATATATGTAAAAATACACAAACATTTTACTTGGGGAGTGTCTTTGTTATAACTATGAAACAGAAACCATATGCTTTATACAGATTAAAAAAATAAAATAAAAAATACCCCAATTACAAAGATGCATGGTCAGCAAAATGTGCGGTCAAATGATGAAAACAGTAGCCAAAACATCATTATAAGTGCTACGTGTGAAAGTCTTCACAAAAGCAATAATGGAATTATAATGAATATAAGTCAAAATTAGTCAATTATTGTCATCTCGTGCTTACATGGCGTGCTTCACACAATGGCATCAGTGGAATTTCATTTGGCGGTTATCCCTTGTCCTGACAGTCGACAAAAATCTTTGCCACTTTCACTTGCCTGACACACTTCCCACAAACATGTTGCTTGCAGGTAACACAGGTGTCTTGGGTTCTGTTCTTTGTGCATCTAGCCACCTGGCATTCTCTCCTCTCTGGGAAATGTGTGTAATTTGTCTCGAGCAAAGGCTCACATGGAATATCCGCTGCTGCCTTGACCCTTATATGTCTGTCCCATAGCCGTATGCCAGACTCATGATGAAGTCTCTCCTGGGAATGGTATTGTTCAAACACTGCTTGTACAACATGTGTGCGTTGCAGCCAAGTAAAGCATGTTGTGGAACACAGCAGCAGATCAGTGGCGGGAGGGTGCCTCCTTTCACAGAGTATAGCCGTGCCATCTGATCCAAAACATCCACACCAACCTATGGAACAGAACCTAGTAGAAACAACAACACATCTAATTCAGAAGAGCACAATGCATTGCATAAGTTGATCTATATGGCGATGTATGTAATATTGACATACAAGATTTATGTTAAAAACATCCTAAAGATTGATTCTATACTTCGTTTCACATGTTTCTACGGACTGTAACGGAACCTTTTGACTTTTCGTCTGCTCGTGCGTCATGAAGTTGGATTACTGGGCTGAACGCGCTAACAACAAGGAGGAATTTGGACATAAATGATGGACATTATCAAACAAAACAAACAAAACAAACATGGGAGTGTAATCTGATGAAGATCATCAAAGGTAAGTGAATATTTGTAATGTTATTTCTGACTTCTGTTGACTGCACAATATGGCTTGTTTGGGCTCAGAGCGCCGTACTCAGATTATTGCATGGTTTGCTTTTTCCGTAAAGCTTTTGTGAAATCTGACACAGCTGTTGCAACCTCTTGGGGATAGTGAGACGCTAGCGACTCAAGTGGCCAATAGCCTCGGGAAATGCAGAGCGCCAAATTCAAATAAAACGCTATAAAACTCAAACTTTCATTAAATCACACATGCAGGGTACTCAATTAAAGCTACACTCGTTGTGAATCCAGCCAACATGTCCGATTTAAAAAATGCTTTTCGGCGAAAGCATGAGAAGTTATTATCTGATAGCATGCACCCACCTGAACAACCTGAACCAGTTGTAAACAAAAGAACTAGCGTAGCAGGCGCTACACAAAACGCTGAAATAAAATATAAAACATGCATTACCTTTGACGAGCTTCTTTGTTGGCACTCCAATATGTCCCATAAACATCACAATTGGTCCTTTTTTTCAATTAATTTCGTCCATGTATACCCAAAATGTCCATTTATAAAGCAGGTTTGATCCGGAAAAAAACTGCTTTCCAAAACACAATGTCACTACAAAACATTTCAAAAGTTGCCTATAAACTTTGCCAAAATATTTCAAACTACTTTGGTAATACAACGTTAGGTATTTTTAAACGTTAATAATCAATAAAATTGTAGACGGGGCAATCGGTATTCAATAGAGCAAGTAAACAAAACATGCACCATTTTCCCTCTTGCGTAACTATCAACAGTGTAACGTTGTTCCAGGATGTGCCTCTTCTTTGTTTCACCAATGATTAACTTCAACCCAATTCCAAAGACTGGTGACATCCTGTGGAAGTCGTAGGAACAGTAAAATGGTCTCTATCAAATTTTCCTTGGCAAAGACAACTGAGGGAACGGTCAGAGGAAAAAATTAATAATAATTCTGAACAGTTTTTCCTCTGGGTTTTGCCTGCTACATAAGTTCTGTTATAGTCACAGACATGATTGAACACGTTTTAGAAACTTCAGAGTGTTTTCTATCCACACCTACTAATCACATGCATATAATATATTCCTGGCATGAGTAGCAGGAAGTTGAAATTGTGCACGCTATTTATCCAAAAGTGGAAATGCTGCCCCCTATTCCTAAGAAGATTTATTAAGTAGAAGTGTATCTAAAGTTCCATGTATAACACTTGTATTTTCATCAACATTTATAATGAGCTCTGCAAAAATCACCGGATGTTTTTGGAACAACTGAATATAACGCGCCAATGTATACTGAGATTTTTTTATATTAACTTTATTGAACAAAACATACAGTGTTTGTATTTGATACACTGCCGATTTTGCAGGTTTTCCTACTTACAAAGCATGTAGAGAAAAAATCCAGAAAATCACATTGTATGATCTTTAAGTAATTAATTTGCATTTTATTGCATGACATAAGTATTTGATCACCTACCAACCAGTAAGAATTCCGGCTTTCACAGACCTGTTGGTTTTTCTTTGAGAAGTCCTCCTGTTCTCCACTCATTACCTGTATTAACTGCACCTGTTTGAACTCGTTACCTATATAAAAGACACCTGTCCACACACTCAATCAAACAGACTCCAACCTCTCCACAATGGCCAAGACTAGAGAGCTGTGTAAGGGATACAATTGTTGACCTGCACAAGGCTGGGATGGGCTACAGGACAATGGGCAAGCAGCTTGGTGAGAAGGCAACAACTGTTGGCGCGGTCTGGGGCTCCATGCAAGATCTCACCTCGTGGGGCATCAATGATCATGAGGAAGGTGAGGGATCAGCCCAGAACTACACTGCAGGACCTGGTCAATGATCTGAAGAGAGCTGGGACCATAGTCTCAAAGAAAACTAACACACTACGCCGTCATGGATTAAAATCCTGCAGCGCATGCAATGTCCCCCTGCTCAAGGCAGCGCATGAAGTTTGCCAATGACCATCTGGATGATCCAGAGGAGGAATGGGAGAAGTTCATGTGGTCTGATGAGACAAAAATAGAGCTTTTTGGTCTAAACTCCACTCGCCGTGTTTTGACGAAGAAGAAGGATGAGTACAACCCCAAGAACACCATCCCAACCTTGAAGCATGCAGGTGGAAACATCATTCTTTGGGGATGCTTTTCTGCAAAGGGGACAGGACGACTGCACGACTAATTCTATCTCCATTTCTGATTTTTGTGACTCTTCACTTCGGCTGGAAAAATGGCTGTGTTTTTCTGTGACTTGGCTCTGACCTCACACAATTTTGTGGTGCTTTCGCCGTAAATCCTATTTGAAATCGGACACTGTGGTGGGATTAACAAGAAGTGTATATTTAAAATGATGTGAAATACTTGTATGTTTGAGGAATTTTAATTATGGGATTTCTGTCATTTTGAAATAACCTGAAAGGCTGATCAGTAAGGAAGAAGCCACTGCTCCAAAACCACCATAAAATAGCCAAACTACGGCTTACAACTGCACATGGGGACAAAGATTGTACTTTTCTGAGAAATGTCCTCTGGTCTGATAAAAAAATATATATAACTGTTTGGCCACAATGACCATTGTCTTGTTTGGAGGGAAAATGGGGAGGCTTGCAAGCTGAAGAACACCATCCCAACCATGAAGCACAGGGGTGGCAGCATCATGTTGTGGTGGTGCTTTGCTGCAGGAGAGACTGGTGCACTTCACAAAATAGATGGCATCATGAGGCAGGAAAATTATGTGGATATATTGAAGCAACATCTCAGGACATCAGTCAGGAAGTTAAAGCTTGGTCGCAAATGGGTCTTCCAAATGGACAATGACCCCAAGCATACTTCCAAAGTTGTGGCAAAAAGGGCTTAAGGACAACAAGGTCAAGACATTGGAGTGGACATCACAAAGCCCTGACCTCAATCCTATAGAAGATTTGTGGGAAGAACTGAAAAAGTGTGTGCGAGCAAGGAGGCCCACAATTCTGATTCAGTTACACCAGCTCTGTTAAGAGGAATGGGCAAAAACGTATTTTGGGAAGCTTGTGAAAGGCTCTCTGAAACGTTTGACCCAAGTTAATCAATTTAAAGGCAATGCTACCAAATACAAATTTAGTGTATGTAAATTAAATGTGATGTGATTAAATAAATAAAAGCTGAAATCAATCATTCTCTCTCATTCTTCTCTCTTATTCTGACATTTCACATTCTTAAAATAAAGTGTTGATCCTAACTGACCTAAAACTGGGAATTTTAAATGTCAGGAATTGTGAAAAACTGAGTTTAATTTCACTAGGGTAGTGGGCAGCATTCGGAATTTTGGATGAAAAGTGTGCTCAAATTAAACTGCCTGCTACTCAGGCCCAGAAGATAGGATACGCATATAATTAGTATGTTTGGATAGTAAACACTCTAAAGTTTCCAAAACTGTTAAAATAATGTCTGTGAATACAACAGAACTGATATGGCAGGCGAAAACCCGAGGAAAATCCAACCAGGAAGTACTATTATTTTGAAAGGCTGTTTTTCCATTGAAAGCCTATCCACCATTCAAAAACTTAGGACCCAGTTCGCGGTCTCTATGGATTCCTCTACATGTGGCCAGTCTTTAGGCATTGTTTCAGGCTTTTACTGTCCTGTTTTTTTTATTGTGTCCCCATCGATGGCTACTGTCAGCATGACATAAACGTTGTTTTTTGACTTGCATTTTTAGTGCAGATGCCTTATTTTGCACAGAGGGAGGGCGCTCCTGACCCGCTTTGTTCATGGTGCCAGCCAGACCTTTTTTAATTTGCAAGATACTTGTCCGCCAATGACAGTTGAGTTAAGAAATTGTCCATAGTGACATATCTCCCCTTACCAAAGCAAGGTTCCACAAGCCTCATCACCATATTCTCCGACACTGGCTCAGCCACAACCAGCTTTTGTTGGAAACAATGTTCATCAACAATGATGTTCTTTCCTTGCTTGTAACACGCAATGCTGTTTTGTTCAAACATCTTCCAAACGTTGGACACCATGGTGAAAATGTCTGTTTCCAGGCATCAGACAAGGTGGATACCCTGGTGAATTTGTCTGTTTCTAGGTGTAGGACACCATGATGAATTTGTCTGTTTACCAAGCATCAGATACCATGGTGAATTTGTCTGTTTCCAGGTGTAGGACACCATGATGAATTTGTCTGTTTACCAAGCATCAGATACCATGGTGAATTTGTCTGTTTACCAAGCATCAGATACCATGGTGAATTTGTCTGTTTCCAGGTGTAGGACACCATGATGAATTTGTCTGTTTACCAAGCATCAGATACCATGGTGAATTTGTCTGTTTCCAGGTGTAGGACACCATGATGAATTTGTCTGTTTACCAAGCATCAGATACCATGGTGAATTTGTCTGTTTCCAGGTGTAGGACACCATGATGAATTTGTCTGTTTACCAAGCATCAGATACCATGGTGAATTTGTCTGTTTCCAGTTGTAGGACACCATGATGAATTTGTCTGTTTACCAAGCATCAGATACCATGGTGAATTTGTCTGTTTCCAGTCGTTGCATTCTCTTTTCTTTGTCATCAAAATGGAGGTAACGCATGATCTTTATGAAGCCATCCTGTGACATGGTTTCCCCCAAGAACAATATCCCATACATGTCTAACCATTATCTCTCCATATACATGCTCTTTCCACGGAATGCTATACGGGCATGCAGGATTAAAATGAACTCTTCCATCTCATCAACAGACCGATCCCAGGCAGTGTCTCCTGAATTCCTGTGAGTCTCATCCCCAGTACAGTCCCTGATGTCCATGTCACATAAATCACGAAAGCTGGTGAGTGTGTTGCTGATGTTATTTTTGGCTTGAGATGTAGGGCCTGCTCTCTCAGTGATGACATTTGGTGCTGATAATCAGCCCATAGCATTGTCACCAGCTTGCTCAGTGAGCACCGTTCTTGTCTTCTTTTGCACTTCGGCCTCGGAGGAGTAGGTTCAGGCTGAGGCTCAGAATATGAAGAATCCGAGATTTCATGATTCATTTCTTTCCCGCCATCTAAGTCGTTTTCATTCAGATCTTGTAGCTGTGCTAACACACCATGTACGTCTATTTGTGTTTGTTTTCTTCCCATTGTAAATTACACACGCTCTCACTGTGTAGGTAGGCCAGAGTAGACTGATAAAACTGTTCGGATTTGGTGGACTGATATAGGGTTCATACCATTTTGAGATTATAATTAGAATAGATCCATACAATAGAATGGCCCGCCCTGTTCTTCATTCACAATCGGTGATTACACAGTTGTGCATCTTTCGGGAGAAAGAATGAACGGAGAATGAGCGGAGCAGGCCCTACTGTCAGGAGAATGAGCGGAGAATGAGCGGAGCAGGCTCTACTGTCAGGAGAATGAGCGGAGAATGAGCGGAGCAGGCCCTACTGTCAGGAGAATGAGCGGAGCAGGCCCTACTGTCAGGAGAATGAGCGGAGAATGAGCGGAGCAGGCCCTACTGTCAGGAGAATGAGCGGAGCAGGCCCTACTGTCAGGAGAATGAGCGGAGCAGGCCCTACTGTCAGGAGAATGAGCGGAGCAGGCCCTACTGTCAGGAGAATGAGAGGAGCAGGCCCTACTGTGGGGAGAAGGAGCGGAGCAGGCCCTACTGTCAGGAGAATGAGAGGAGCAGGCCCTACCGTGGGGAGAGGGAGCGGAGCAGGCCCTACTGTCAGGAGAATGAGAGGAGCAGGCCCTACTGTCAGGAGAATGAGCGGAGCAGGCCCTACTGTGGGGAGAAGGAGCGGAGCAGGCCCTACTGTCAGGAGAATGAGAGGAGCAGGCCCTACTGTGGGGAGAAGGAGCGGAGCAGGCCCTACTGTCAGGAGAATGAGAGGAGCAGGCCCTACTGTGGGGAGAAGGAGCGGAGCAGGCTCTACTGTCAGGAGAATGAGAGGAGCAGGCCCTACTGTCAGGAGAATGAGCGGAGCAGGCCCTTCTGTCAGGAGAATGAGAGGAGCAGGCCCTACCGTGGGGAGAAGGAGCGGAGCAGGCCCTACTGTCAGGAGAATGAGAGGAGCAGGCCCTACTGTGGGGAGAAGGAGCGGAGCAGGCCCTACTGTCAGGAGAATGAGAGGAGCAGGCCCTACTGTGGGGAGAAGGAGCGGAGCAGGCCCTACTGTCAGGAGAATGAGAGGAGCAGGCCCTACCGTGGGGAGAGGGAGCGGAGCAGGCCCTACTGTCAGGAGAATGAGAGGAGCAGGCCCTACTGTGGGGAGAAGGAGCGGAGCAGGCCCTACTGTCAGGAGAATGAGAGGAGCAGGCCCTACCGTGGGGAGAGGGAGCGGAGCAGGCCCTTCTGTCAGGAGAATGAGAGGAGCAGGCCCTACCGTGGGGAGAAGGAGCGGAGCAGGCCCTACTGTCAGGAGAATGAGAGGAGCAGGCCCTACTGTGGGGAGAAGGAGCGGAGCAGGCCCTACTGTCAGGAGAATGAGAGGAGCAGGCCCTACTGTGGGGAGAAGGAGCGGAGCAGGCCCTACTGTCGGGAGAAGGAGGCAGTGTATTACATTCAAAAAATGACATGCCCTCCTAAAACTGGTTACAACTCCGGTTCTATTTGTGATATTAAGATTCTAACAAAGGCAGTGTGTTAAATATACTTTTTTAGGAAAAGTCATGAACGGACTTAAAAAATAAATACATTCATGAGCAGTCAAAATGACTGCTTTATCAGTTATAGTGTTAACCCACAAGCCTATATCATATCACCACTCGTATCCTCTCTGCCAAACTGTGAAAGAGCACACCAGCAGCTCACAAACGCACGCACACGCACAGCACTATCATCACACACAGCCATTTTAACAAGACATATAAACAGATCTTGTCTCTCCAGGTCAGCAAAACAGTAACCTGATAAGAACACAGTCCAATTTAGGGGCGTTTACACTAACATTGGAGTCATCTAAGCCCCTCAATCACAGTTGTGGTCACCTCTCTCTCTGAGCATTCTGTTAGGCTCTCAGGGTGTCTCTTAGGGTGTTCAAAGAGAGAACATCCCCATCATGTATCCATCATTTACAATATGATGACTTGAGGGAAAACAGAGTCTTTGTTGAACCATTTATCACTCTGAAACCTTGCTCTTTTTCTTCAAACTGGAGCAGCTACTTTTGACAGAAGTTTGCCTGGTTCCCCAAAACAAGAACTTTAGTTGGGAGTCCTTCCATTTGTCAAAGGTCCCATGCAGCATATCTCCAATGTTGTGATTGAAGCCTCAGTTTGTGGGGAATGGAGGAGGAAGGTGGATCAGTCAAATAAAGTTTGGGTCTTAATAACTGAGTCAGAGGGAGAGAGAGGGGGACAGAGAGATAGAGAGAATTAGATAGGAAAGAGAATTCATGATTAATGTTGAGCTCAGATAAATGTAATGAAAAAAATATATATTAATGGACAACCTGTGTGTGTGTGTTTGTGTGTTCCCTGGGGGTCTTCACTGTTGGTTAATTGTAAATATGATATTGGAAATCTCCTCTGATTTAAAAAGACTATCAAACCAGTAGGTTTTCTTAGTTGGCTTTGTGCGATATAGGGTGTGTTTCTAAGAGAGGGAATAACTTATATATACACACACACACACACACACACACACACACACACACACACACACACACACACACACACACACACACACACACATCAAAGTAGAAAAGTGCTGAAGTCAACATTGAGTAGCTGTAATTTATGCAGCATCATTCACATAGACACAAACACACGCACACACAAACCACAAAAACAAAAACATAGACAGGAATTGATGAAGGTGGGTGTAGGATCATTTTGGAGAGCTCTCCTGATCCCACCGATGAAAATTCAACAACTGTGTGTTTCATGACTGTTTTACAGGACATTTTAAACTTGTTTTCCCAGAACTGACAGACAGAAGACAGACCTTTCACCCAGGAGTTTATAACTAACACCAAAAACCCAATTAGACACATTTTTCCACATCAATCCACAAAACATGTGCTTCTGCTTTGAGACAGGACAGTTTTTAACTGAAAGGTGAAGAAAAACAGCCAATTAAAGGAGGTTTAAAGCCAAACACTAATTGTTGTTATTTAAATCAAAGTTGTTACTACAGACATCTGGTTGTATCTGGAACACAACACAGAGACATCTCAAGGCGAGCGGAAGAAACAAAGTCAATCCACACAGGCAGACCCCCCCACCCCCCCCGCCCCCCCACACACACACACACACTCGCATGTGCACCCAGTCACACACACACGCCATAGGGACAAGGCATCAGGTTTCAGAACAGTAAACAGCCATCACTAACATGACAGTTAGTCAGCAAGGAGGGTACGAGGCATGGAAGGCAATGATGCTCATACAGACAGACAAACACACACACACACACACACACACACACACACACACACACGCACACACACACACACACACACACACACACACACACACTGTTGGCTTTCAAAACAAGGGTATTAATCATAATTACGCACAAACACACACACACACACACACACACATACACACTAACACAGAGACCTAGACACACACACACACACACACACACACACTAGCTGGTTGCGCCTAGGAGACAAATACACTGACACCTCAGCGTACCCTGACACCTCACTGACACACAAGCACATACACACACTGACACCTCAATGACACACAAACACACACACACACTGACACCTCACTGACACACAAACACACACACACACACACACACACACTGACACCTCAGCGTAGCCCTAACGGCAAACATAGCAACCAAGGTCAACTGGCATAGCAGCCTGTGCAGATAGTCTTATAGAAGTATCTCCAGAGACACACAGCGTTGGTATAATGACATATTGTTTATCAGGCGTTATACCATAGAGAGTAGGAAATGCTAGCATCAACCACGAGTAAGGACTACAGGTACCCTTGTGTATGTGTGCGTGTGTGTGTGTTCGGTGTAGAGTTTAACTTGAAGACTGTAACTCTGACTTTCAACATGTAGCATATTACTATTAGGTCTCTAAACACACAGTCTCTCTGTCAAAGCCTCGAAACCCACAGCCTCTCTGCCAAGGCCTCTAAACACACAGTCTCTCTGTCAAAGCCTTTAAACACACAGTCTCTCTGTCAAAGCCTTTAAACCCACAGCCTCTCTGCCAAGGCCTCTAAACACACAGTCTCTCTGTAAAAGTCTTTAAACACACAGTCACTAAGACAAGGCCTCTAAACACACAGTCTCTCTGTCAAAGCCTCGAAACCCACAGCCTCTCTGCCAAGGCCTCTAAACACACAGTCTCTCTGTCAAAGCCTTTAAACACACAGTCTCTCTGTCAAGGCCTCTAAACACACACTCTCTGTGCCAAAGCCTCTAAACACACATACTCTCTGTTAAAGTCTGTAAACACACAGTCTCTCTGTCAAAGCCTTTAAACCCACAGCCTCTCTGCCAAGGCCTCTAAACACACAGTCTCTCTGTAAAAGTCTTTAAACACACAGTCTCTAAGACAAGGCCTCGAAACACACAGGCTCTCTGTCAAGGCCTCTAAACATACAGTATCTCTGTCAAAGCCTCTAAACACACAGACTTTCTATCAAAGCCTCTAAACACACAGTCTCTCTGTCAAAGCATCTAAACACACAGTCTCTCTGTTAAAGCCTCTAAACACACAGTCTCTCTGGCAAGGCCTCTAAACACACACAGACTCTCTGTTAGAGCTTCTAAACATACAGTCTATCTTTCAAAGCCTCTAATCACACAGGCTCTCTGTCAAAGCCTCTAAACACACAGCCTCACCGTTAAAGCCTCCAAACACAAAGTCTCTCTGTCAAAGACTCCAAACACACAGCCTCTCTGTTAAAGCCTCTAAACACACAGACTCTCTGTCAAAGCCTTTAAACACACAGGCTCTCTGTCAAGGCCTCTAAACACACCCAGTCTCTCTGTTAAAAACTCTAGACACACAGGCTCTCTGTTAAAGCCTCTAAACACACAGGCTCTCTGTTAAAGCCTCTAAACACACAGGCTCTCTGTTAAAGCCTCTAAACACACAGTCTCACTGCCATGGCCTCTAAACACACAGTCTCTCTGTCAAAGCCTCTAAACACATAGTCTCTCTGTCAAGGCCTCTAAACACACAGTTTCTCTGTCAAGGACTCTAAACACACACAGTCTCTCTGTTAAAGCCTCTAAACACACATTCTCTCTGTCAATGTCTCTAAACACACAGTCTCTCGATCAAAGCCTCTAAACACAAAGTCTCTCTGTCAAGGCCTCTAAACACACAGTCTCTCTGTCAAAGCCTCTAAACACAAAGCCTCTCTGTCAAGGCCTCTAATCACAGAGTCTCTCTGTCAAAGCCTCTAAATACACAAGCTCTCTGTCAAAGCCATTAAACACACAGTCTCTCTGTCAAAGACTCCAAACACACAGACTCTCATTTAACGCCTCTAAAGACACAGGCTCGTTGTCAAAGCCTCTAAACACACAGGCTCTCTGTTAAAACTTCTAAACACAGCCTCTCTGTCAAAGCCTCTAAACACAGTCTATCTGTCAAGGCATCCAAACACACATGACACACATGACACTCCTGACCTGTTCACCGGACACGCTACCTGTCCCAGACCTGCTGTTTTCAACTCTTTAGAGACAGCAGGAGTGGTAGAGATACTCTTAATGGTCGGCTATGAAAAGCCAACTGACATTTACTCCTGAGGTGCTGACTTGCTGCACCCTTGACAACTATGGTGATTATTATTATTTGACCATGCTGGTCATTTATGAACATTTGAACATCTTGGCCATGTTCTGTTATAATCTCCACCCGGCACAGCCAGAAGAGGACTGGCCACACCTCATAGCCTAGTTCCTCTCTAGGTTTCTTCCTAGGTTTTGGTCTTTCTAGGGAGTTTTTCCTAGCCACCGTGCTTCTACACCTGCACTGCTTGCTGTTTAGGGTTTTTAGGCTGGGTTTCTGTACAGCACTTTGAGATATCAGCTGATGTAAGAAGGGCTATATAAATCAATTTGATTTGATACTGACACAGATCCAAGGCCACAGATACATTCCATACTGACACAACTCCAAGGCCACAGACACATCAAACAACTTATCCTATACCCACAAAACACATTCAATATGAAAAGGTCCAAATCCACACACACAAACACCGTATTCAAATCCAGACACAATCTACCGCTGGGGGCAGACTCAGAGTTCCTACCCTGTAGACTGGCTTTGATCCCATTGGACAGATGGGGGGTCCTTTTGTAGTTGTCGGAAAATGTGCCCTTGAGTCAAACACACACAGTCTCCCAGGCCTCATATAATGAGCATGGACAAGAACAAAGACAAATATCCCCCAAAACATGGAAAAGAGGGAGACATGCTGCCAGATATGCACACACACACACACACACACACACACACACACACACACACACACACACACACACACACACACACACACACACACACACACACAAAGACAGACTCACACACCCTGTTAATTAGCTAGGACCGTGGCCCTGTAGCAGGCCTCCAAGGTTGCATTTTGCTCCCTAAACACACACACACACACACACATACACTTTCAACCAAACTTTGAAGCATTTATTTGTAGGTGAAAAGCATTCCAGGGGAAGCTGGTTGAGAGAATGCCAAGAGTGTGCATAGCTGTCATGATCACATGGGTGGCTACTTTGAAGAATCTCAAATATAAAGTATATTTTGATTTGTTTAAAACTTTTTTGGTTTCTTCCATATGTGTTCTTGTATAGTTTTGATGTCTTAACTATTATTCTACAATGTAGAAAATAGGAAAAATAAAGAACTGAGTATGTGGTTCCAAACTTTTGACTGGTACTGTACATATATATACAGTATAAAATCATATTTAAAACACATATTTTGACTATCCAGATATCCAAGGGAAAATCGTGATATTATTTGAATAGTGAAATAATTTCATACCTAACACACACACACGCACGATACATACAGGATACACGCACACATAGAGACACACACACATTCCCACACACAGGACACACAAACACAAACAGGACTCACGCGCAAACACAAGATCAAGCGACGCTGAGAACAGCTGGGGCATGTGATTGGTCTGACGGATCCCCTTGTGAGGTTGTCACGGGATATAGTTACTCTTCGGCCAATGAGATCACTGACCGCACAGAGATCACCTGACCTTAGAGAGTGACATATGCCAACTCACACCAGCATCAGAGGGGTAGCTGGCAACAAACACATCAAAGTCAGAGGACCAGAAGCCGCACACACACATTGGTGTCAGAGGAGAAAGAGCCAGCACACTACTGGACTTACCACTGGGTACACAACATGCGGTGATGGACACCCACACGCACACGCACACGCACACACACACACACACACACACACACACACACACACACACACGCACACACACACACACACACACACACACACAAACAGAGTAACAACATGGGCTGAATATGATATCAACAGTTCAGCCTTTAGTGAAGAACTACCACACACACACCTCTCATATTAGCTTATATTGTGTGAGGTCTCCTGAGACACATTTCATTCCCACACTGCAGATGGACAGAAGAACACTGTCTGGTCTACACATTACAGAGGTCAAAATGGATGATGCTGGCTATCCATGGGACTGCAACAGGCTGCCAGTACAAAAATTGCATATAGCTGGAAATATATACACACACTGCCTATAGATAGAACTAGATACACAGTGTCTACAGATGGAATTAGATACACACACTGCCTATAGATAGAACTAGATACACAGTGTCTACAGATGGAATTAGATACACACAATGTATATAGATGGAACTAGATACACACACTGTCTATAGATGGAATTAGATACACACCGTCTATAGACGGAAATAAATACACAATGTGTATAGACGGAATTAGATACACACACTGTCTATAGATGGAATTAGATACACACTGTCTATAGATGGAAATAGATACACACTGTCTACAGATGGAATTAGATACGCACTGTCTATAGATGGAAATAGATACACACAATGTCTAAATATGGAATTAGATACACACAATGTCTAAATATGGAATTAGATACACACGGTGTATAGATGGAAATAGATACACACAATGTATATAGATGGAGTTAGACACACACAATGTCTATAGACAAAATTAGATATACACTGTCAATAGATGGAATTAGATACACACAATGTCTAAATATGGAATTAGATACACACAATGTCTAAATATGGAATTAGATACACACGGTGTATAGATGGAAATAGATACACACAATGTCTATATATGGAATTAGATACACACTGTCTATAGATGGAAATAGATACTCAATGTCTTTATATGGAAATAGATACACAATGTCTATATATGGAATTAGATACACACAATGTCTATAGATGGAAATAGATACACACAATGTCTATAGAGGGAATTAGATACACACACTGCCTATAGATAGAACTAGATACACAGTGTCTACAGATGGAATTAGATACACACAATGTCTATTGATGGAACTAGATACACACACTGTCTATAGATGGAATTAGATACAGACAATGTCTATAGATGGAATTAGATACACACACTGTTTATAGATGCAAATAATACACACAATGTCTATAGATGGAATTAGATACACACACTGTCTATAGACAGAATTAGATACACGATGTCTATATATGGAATCAGATACACACAATGTCTATAGATGGAAATAGATGCACACAATGTCTATAGAGGGAATTAGATACACACACTGCCTATTGACGGAATTAGATACACACTATTTATCGATGGATTTAGATACAGTGCCTTGCGAAAGTATTCGGCCCCCTTGAACTTTGCGACCTTTTGCCACATTTCAGGCTTCAAACATAAAGATATAAAACTGTATTTTTTTGTGAATAATCAACAACAAGTGGGACACAATCATGTAGTGGAACGACATTTATTGGATATTAACTTTTTTAACAAATCAAAAACTGAAAAATTGGGCGTGCAAAATTATTCAGCCCCCTTAAGTTAATACTTTGTAGCGCCACCTTTTGCTGCGATTACAGCTGTAAGTCGCTTGGGGTATGTCTCTATCAGTTTTGCACATCGAGAGACTGACATTTTTTCCCATTCCTCCTTGCAAAACAGCTCAAGCTCAGTGAGGTTGGATGGAGAGCATTTGTGAAAAGCAGTTTTCAGTTCTTTCCACAGATTCTCGATTGGATTCAGGTCTGGACTTTGACTTGGCCATTCTAACACCTGGATATGTTTATTTTTGAACCATTCCATTGTAGATTTTGCTTTATGTTTTGGATCATTGTCTTGTTGGAAGACAAATCTCCGTCCCAGTCTCAGGTCTTTTGCAGACTCCATCAGGTTTTCTTCCAGAATGGTCCTGTATTTGGCTCCATCCATCTTCCCATCAATTTTAACCATCTCTCCCTGTCCCTGCTTAAGAAAAGCAGGCCCAAACCATGATGCTGCCTCCACCATGTTTGACAGTGGGGATGGTGTGTTCAGCTGTGTTGCTTTTACGCCAAACATAACGTTTTGCATTGTTGCCAAAAAGTTCAATTTTGGTTTCATCTGACCAGAGCACCTTCTTCCACATGTTTGGTGTGTCTCCCAGGTGGCTTGTGGCAAACTTTAAACGACTTTTATGGATATCTATATAATATACGACTGATTGTTGTCCTATGGACAGAGTCTCCCACCTCAGCTGTAGATCTCTGCAGTACATCCAGAGTGATCATGGGCCTCTTGGCTGCATCTCTGATCAGTCTTCTCCTTGTATGAGCTGAAAGTTTAGAGGGACGGCCAGGTCTTGGTAGATTTGCAGTGGTCTGATACTCCTTCCATTTCAATATTATCGCTTGCACAGTGCTCCTTGGGATGTTTAAAGCTTGGGAAATCTTTTTGTATCCAAATCCAGCTTTAAACTTCTTCACAACAGTATCTCGGACCTGCCTGGTGTGTTCCTTGTTCTTCATGATGCTCTCTGCGCTTTTAATGGACCTCTGAGACTATCACAGTGCAGGTGCATTTATACGGAGACTTGATTACACACAGGTGGATTGTATTTATCATCATTAGTCATTTAGGTCAACATTGGATCATTCAGAGATCCTCACTGAACTTCTGGAGAGAGTTTGCTGCACTGAAAGTAAAGGGGCTGAATAATTTTGCACGCCCAATTTTTCAGTTTTTGATTTGTTAAAAAAGTTAGAAATATCCAATAAATGTCGTTCCACTTCATGATTGTGTCCCACTTGTTGTTGATTCTTCACAAAAAAATACAGTTTTATATCTTTATGTTTGAAGCTTGAAATGTGGCAAAAGGTCGCAAAGTTCAAGGGGGCCGAATACTTTCGCAAGGCACTGTACACACAATGTCTATAGATTGGAAATAGATACACACTGTTTATTGATGAAATTAGATAGACACAATGTCTTTAGACAGAATTAAACACACACAATGTCTATAGACAGAATTTGATATACACTGTCTAGAACTGTCTATATTATGCCAGCAGCATACCACCCTGCATACCACTGCTGGTTTGCTTCTGAAGTTAAGCAGGGTTGGTCCTGGTCAGTTACTGGATGGGAGACCTGATGCTGCTGGAAGTGGTGTTGGAGGGCCAGTAAGATGCACTCTTTCCTCTGGTCTAAAAAAAATATCCCAATGCCCGAGGGCAGTGACTGCCCTGTGTAGGGTGCCGTCTTTCGGATGGGATGTTAAACGGGTGTCTCGACTCTCTGAGGTCATTAAAGATCCCATGGCACTTATTGTTAGAGTAGGGGTGTTAACCCCGGTGTCCTGGCTAAATTCCCAATCTGGCTCTCAAACCATCACGGTCACCTAATAATCCCCAGTTTACAATTGGCTCATTAATCCCCCTCCTCTCCCCCTTAACTATTCCCCAGGTCGTTGCTGCAAATGAGAACGTGTTCTCAGTCAATTTACCTGGTAAAATAACGGATAAATAAATACAGATGGAATTAGATACACACAATGTCTATTGACGAAATTAGATACACACACTGTCTATAGATGTTAGTAGATACACACAATGTCTATAGATGGAATTAGATTAGATACACACACTGTCTATAGATGGAATTAGATACACACTGTCTATAGACGGAATTAGATACACACAATGTCTATAGCTGGAATTAGATACACACACTGCCTATAGTTGTATTTAAATACACACTGTCTATAGATGGAATTCGATACACACTGTCTATAGATTAATTAGATTGTAACGGCATTCCTCCCCCTCTTCTGAGGAGGAGTAGCGAGAAGGATCGGAGGACCAATGCGCAGCGTGGTAAGTGTCCATAACGTTTATTATAAGATATAAACTGAACACTATGGAATATAAAACAATAAACGTGAACATGAACGAAAACCGAAACAGTACCGTGTGGCAACAAACACACAAACGGAAAACAAACACCCACAACTTAAAAGTGAAACCCAGGCTACCTAAGTATGATTCTCAATCAGAGACAACTAACGACACCTGCCTCTGATTGAGAACCATACTAGGCTGAACTCAAAACCCCAACATAGAAAAACACACATAGACTGCCCACCCCAACTCACGCCCTGACCATACTAAATAAAGACAAAACAAAGGAAATAAAGGTCAGAACGTGACATAGATACACACAATGTCTATCGATGAAATTAGATACACACACTCTCTATAGACAGAATTAGATACACACACTGTCAATAGATGGAATTAGATACACACACTGTCTATAGATGGAATTAGATACACACAATGTCTTTAGATGGATTTAGATACACACACTGTGTGTAGTCGTAATTAAATACACACACTGTCTATGGACGAAATTAGATACACACACTGTCTATGGACGAAATTAGATACACACTGTCTATAGCTGGAGGGAGACGGAGGGAGGAGGGGCATGGAGGGAGGGAGAAGGAGGGAGGGAGGGAGGGAGATGGTGGGATGGAGGTAGATGAAGGGAGGGAGATGGAGGGAGGAAGGGAGACGGTGGGAGGGAGACGGAGAGAGGTAGACGGAGAGAGGGAGGGAGATGGAGAGAGGGAGGAAGACTGTGAGAAGGAGGGAGATGGTGAGAGGGAGGGAGACAGAGAGAGGTAGATGGAAGGAGGGAGGGAGGTAGATGGAGGGAGAGAGGGAGATTATGAGATGGAGGGAGATGGTGAGAGGGAGGGAGATGGTGAGAGGGAGGGAGCTGGTGAGAAGGAGGGAGACAGAGAGAGGTGGACGGAGGGAGGGAGACGGAGGGAGGGAGATCGAGGGAGGGAGGGAGACTGTGAGAGGGAGGGAGATGGTGAGAGGGAGGGAGACAGAGAGAGGTAGCAGAGGGAGGGAGATGGAGGGAGGGAGGGAGATGGAGGGAGGGAGGGAGGGAGATGGTGAGAAGGAGGGAGATGGTGAGAGGGAGGGAGATGGAGAGAGGGTGACGGTGAGAAGGAGGGAGATGGTGAGAGGGAGGGAGATAGTGAGAGGGAGGGAGATGGAGGGAGGGAGATGGTGAGAAGGAGGGAGATGGTGAGAGGGAGGGAGACAGAGAGAGGTAGACGGAGTGAGGGCGGGAGATGGAGGGAGGGAGACGGTGAGAGGGAGGGAGATGGTGAGAGGGATGGAGACAGAGAGAGGTAGACGGAGGGAGGGAGGGAGATGGTGAGAGGTAGGGAGACATATTATCTACCTCACTTGCTTTGGCAATGTTAACATATGTTTCCCATGCCAATAAAGACCCTTGAATTGAATTGAGAGGTAGACGGACTGAGGGAGGGAGACAAAGAGAGGATAAACCTGGTCGAAACGCGTGGATGGTGATGAACAGATCTAATTGAACATTTGATTTATTTGAGTCATTGTCTCATTCTATCATTCTCTCATTCCTCTTGCCCCATCTCATCTCTCTCCTATCTCTCTCTCATTCCACTTCCCCCATCTCCATCTCTCTCTTTCTATCTCTCTCTCTCTCATTCCACTTCCCCATCTCCATCTGTCTCCTATCAATTCAATTCAATTCAATTCAATTCAAGGGCTTTATTGGCATGGGAAACATGTGTTAACATTGTCAAAGCAAGTGAGGTAGACAACATACAAAGTGAATATATGAAGTGAAAAACAACAAAAATTAACAGTAAACATTACACATACAGAGGTTTCAAAACAGTAAAGACATTACAAATGTCATATTATATATATATACAGTGTTTTAACAATGTACAAATGGTTAAAGGACACAAGATAAACTAAATAAGCATAAAAATGGGTTGTATTTACAATGGTGTGTGTTCTTCACTGGTTGCCCTTTTCTCATGGCAACAGGTCACAAATCTTGCTGCTGTGATGGCACACTGTGGAATTTCACCCAGTAGATATGGGAGTTTTTCAAAATTGGATATGTTTTCGAATTCTTTGTGGATCTGTGTAATCTGAGGGAAATATGTCTCTCTAATATGGTCATACATTGGGCAGGACGTTAGGAAGTGCAGCTCAGTTTCCACCTAATTTTGTGGGAAGTGAGCACATAGCCTGTCTTCTCTTGAGAGCCATGTCTGCCTACGGCGGCCTTTCTCAATAGCAAGGCTATGCTCACTGAGTCTGTACATAGTCAAAGCTTTCCTTAATTTTGGGCCAGTCACAGTGGTCAGGTATTCTGCCGCTGTGTACTCTCTGTGTAGGGCCAAATAGCATTCTAGTTTGCTCTGTTTTTTTGTTAATTCTTTCCAATGTGTTAAGTAATTATCTTTTTGTTTTCTCATGATTTGGTTGGGTCTAATTGTGCTGTTGTCCTGGGGCTCTGTAGGGTGTGTTTGTGTTTGTGAACAGAGCCCCAGGACCAGCTTGCTTAGGAGACTCTTCTCCAGGTTCATCTCTCTGTAGGTGATGGCTTTGTTATGGAAGGTTTGTGAATCGCTTCCTTTTAGGTGGTTGTAGAATTTAACGGCTCTTTTCTGGATTTTGATAATTAGTGGGTATCGGCCTAATTCTGCTCTGCATGCATTATTTGGTGTTCTACGTTGTACACGGAGGATATTTTTGCAGAATTCTGCGTGCAGAGTCTCAATTTGGTGTTTCTCCCATTTTGTGAAGTCTTGGTTGGTGAGCGGACCCCAGACCTCACAACCATAAAGGGCAATGGGCTCTATGATTGATTCAAGTATTTTTAGCCAAATCCTAATTGGTGTGTTGAAATCTATCTCTCTCTCTCTCATTCCTCTTCCCCCATCTCAATCTCTCTCTTTCTATCTCTCTCTTTGCAGTATTAACTGCAGATGGCTGTGTTAACCTTTTCACTCTGATCCTATCTCTATTGGTTCTATTATGCCCAGAAGACATGATGTCAAAACACCAGCTCAAACACACCACACACACATCAACTGCAGTTTCTCAAAATATGTTCTCCATAATGAACTGGATTGGACACAGCTCACATACAAAAACATTACAAAAAACATCTGATTAAAACATTGGATTAGGGCAATGTGTCCAGCATGCAGATTATCTGGACGTAAAATGCTAAAATGCTGGGGTTGGGACTGAGGCTGGGGTTGGGGCTGAGTCTGGGGTTGGGACTGAGGCTGGGGTTGGGGTTGGGACTGAGGCTGGGGTTGGGACTGAGGCTGAGGCTGGGGTTGAGACTGAGGCTGGGGTTGGGACTGAGGCTGGGGTTGGGACTGAGGCAGAGGCTGGGGTTGAGGCTGAGGCTGGAGTTGGGGCTGAGTCTGGGGTTGGGACTGAGGCTGGGGTTGGGACTGAGTCTGGGGTTGGGGCTGAGGCTGGGGTTGGGGCTGAGTCTGGGGTTGGGACTGAGGCTGGGGTTGGGACTGAGTCTGGGGTTGGGGCTGAGGCTGGGGTTGAGGCTGAGGCTGGGGTTGGGGCTGAGTCTGAGTCTGGGGTTGGGGCTGATTCTGGGGTTGGGGCTGAGTCTGGGGTTGAGGCTGAGGAACAGCAATGCATTTGCAGTGACTTATCCAATGTGTATCCAAAGACACACACACATGCACACATACAGACACGTACACACAGAGAGAGAGATAAGCCATCCACTTATATTAGCAAACATCCATCCAGTGATCAGTTAATGCTGTCCACAGGCTATTATTCCAGATGGCAGTTGCTCTCCTCCCTCTCTTGTCCTGCTCTCCTCCCTCTCTAGTCCATCTCTAGTCCCTCTGTCCCCCTCTCTAGTCCCTCTCGCCTTCCTCCGTCCTCCCTATCTAGTCTCTCTCTAGTCCCTCTCTCGTCCCTCTCTAGTCTCTCTCCCCTTCTGTCCTCCCTTTCTAGTCCCTCTCTAGTCCCCCTCTCCTTCCTCTGTCCTCACTTTCTAGTCCCTCTCTTCTTCCTCTGTCCTCCCTTTCTAGTCCCTCTTTAGTCCCTCTCTCCCTTCTCT
This sequence comes from Oncorhynchus mykiss, assembly GCF_057628025.1. Taxonomy (NCBI): domain Eukaryota; kingdom Metazoa; phylum Chordata; class Actinopteri; order Salmoniformes; family Salmonidae; genus Oncorhynchus; species Oncorhynchus mykiss. The sequence goes on from NC_143032.1 coordinate 73,121,517, forward strand.
GTCCCCCTCTCTAGTCCCTCTCTCCTTCCTCTGTCCTCCCTTTCTTGTCCCTCTCTAGTCCCTCTTTCGTCTCTCTCTCCTCCCTCTCTAGTCCCTCTCTAGTCCCCCTCTCCTTCCTCTGTCCTCACTTTCTAGTCCCTCTCTAATCCCTCTCTCCCCCCTCTCTAGTCCAGTTCTCCTCCTTCTGTCCTCCCTCTCGAGTCCCTCTGTCCTCCCTCTAGTCCCTCTGTCCCCCCTCACTAGTCCCTCTCTCCTCCCTCTCTACTCCCTCTGTCCCCATTCTGTCCTCCCTCTCTAGTCCCTCCCTCCTTCCTCTGTCCTCCCTCTCTAGTCCCATGGCCCCCCTCTCTTGTCCCTCCCTCCTTCCTCTGTCCTCCCTCTCTAGTCCCTCTCTCCTTCCTCAGTCCTCCCTCTCTAGTCCCTGTCTCCTCCCTCTCTACTCTCTCTGTCCTCCCTTCTCTTCCATCTCTTGTCCTTCTCTCCCCCCCTTTCTAGTCCCTCTCTAGTCCCTCTCTCCTCCATCTGTCCTCCCTCTCTTGTCCTTCTCTCCTCCCTCTCTAGTCCCTCTCTCCTCCATCTGTCCTCCCTCTCTAGTCCCTGTCTCCTCCCTCTGTTATCCCTTCTCTTCCCTCTCTTGTCCTTCTCTCTGCCCTCTCAAGTCCCTTTCTCCTCCATCTGTCCTCCCTCTCTAGTCCCTGTCTCTCTGTACTCCCTTCTCTTCCCTCTCTTGTCCTTCTCACCTCTCTCTCTAGTCCCTCTCTCCTCCTTCTCTCCTCCATCTGTCCTCCCTCTCCTCTCCCTCTCTAGTCCTACTGTCACTCTTTCTTTCTGTTAATTTTCCAACAGCCAAAAATAATGAATAACTGGTATCATTCCAATAAATCCATTAGCAACCCCTCTCTCTCTCCCTCTCTTTCTGTCTCTCTGCATCTCTCTCTCTTTCTCTCTCTCTCTCTGCATCTCTCTCCCTCTCTTTCTCTCTCTCTGCATCTCTCACTCACTCTCTGATTGAAAGGCTCTAAAGCAGTGTTAATGCAGGATGGTTTTCAGACAGACAGACCGACCAACAGACAGTGCAGGCTCTCCAAATAGACTGGCTATTAGCAGAGATGTGAGTAAACAGAACAGGTCAAGGTTAGGAAAAACACCATTATCAACACAGGTCACACAAACACAAACCACAGACCCCTTTGTGTTCTCCATTTGATCTCTATATATATCTATATATCTCTCTCTGTCTCTCGGTTTTTATGTTTATTATTGAAAGTATTGATTGTGCAGACTTAAATGACCCTGAACAAAGCAACCAATGTGTGGCGGCTGAGGAATGATCCATACATAGCGCATCAATTATTGAGATATGTTTAATTTCCAGTCTGGGGCCCTGAGGTCTACTCACAGTCTGGAGTGTGTGCTTTCCTCTCTATGATCCTGGGGTATTTGTCTTTATCATCTGGAGACCCTCTCTGGGACCCCGGGATAACTTGCCTTATCATTTGGATACCCTCTCTGGGACCCTGGGATAACTTGCCTTATCATCTGGAGACCCTCTCTGGGACCCTGGGATAACTTGCCTTATCATCTGGAGACCCTCTCTGGGACCCTGGGATAACTTGCCTTGTCATCTGGAGACCCTCGTCTCCCCATCCCTCTTCAATGAAGACAGAATGGACAGAACTCCAATAGGCAAGGCCATATTATCAGCTTCCCCTTTCATACAGACTGGGTGTGTGAGTATACTCAGTAGAGAAAGAAACACTTGAATTCACAAATCTTATCATTAATTTATAGCTGTTAACACACACAAAGTTATCCTCTTATGAACATGGCGGCGAGGGGAGGAGACAAGACCAGACAAAAATAAGGAGTTGGGGTATATGATAGTGGAGAGTGTCTCCGATTCCCATCCATCCCCGCACTCTGGGCCCAACAGTGTGAAATAGTTTCTGGGGACGCACTGCAGGGTTCAACACCGGAATATCTTCATAACAGCAGATCACTACACCCATAACCACACCCCTCGCTCCCCTCTCCTATTCACGGTTATAGATAACAAAGAAATGGCAGAAAACCTAGGTGCTACAGGATCATATAAAAACCTGCATTTCTGTATGCCAATCAGGTGCTGCGTGAAGTACATGACTTCTCTAACTCTATCCTCTCTCCCTCACTCAGCGGTTGTTTTAAAAATGCGTCTGTATCGTAATGTGCCAATGCCGTAGCTTTCAGGGGTAAATTGATGTCAGCAGTGCGGGAAGAAGTTTGCATAAAACCATGAGAAGATGAGCCAAGGGAAAGTTTCTTTGGGCGTTGAAAGCAAATTGTCAGCTGCCTGACTTACTAAAGCTTTCAGATGCTTTAACCCTACTGAATGTCACTTAGTACTACACCATCATATCTATCACACTGTAATGTGAACGACTGTAATACAGCTCCTGTTAAAATAATGCTAGTAATTCATGCAGGTTAAACATCAATGTTTAGATGGTTGATGTGCTGGTTGCATTACATACTCTTTTTGATGCACTGCATGTACAAAGAAAGAAAGAAAGAAAGAGAGGACAAAGGGAGAGAGAGAAAGAGAGAGAGGGAGAGGGGGAGGGAGAGGGAGAGAGAGAGGGAGAGGGAGAGAGAAAAAAGACAGTATTAATGCATGACCTTCATTTAATCATGTAGGTCAGGTATTCCAAAACAAAAAGCCTTGTTTCACTGCCCCCCCAAAACTTTAACCATCCAGTTTTCAGGGAAATAATACAATGTCAAACACAGGTAGCCTAGTCATATAATTAACATCCAATCACATTCACTGTTACTCTCTCACGGTAAACCTTCACACATTTAGAAAGGAAACATGACAATTTCAAAAATAAGCCACTGCAGTTTTTTGAACGAGAATAAAAATGAATTTGAGAAGTAACACATTTATAAAAGCAACAGATACCGTTAATAAGAAGGGGCTAGAAGCGTCTTATATGGTGAGCTACCAAGCGGCTTGGACAGGCAAACCCCATACTATTATAGAGGACTTAATTCTTCCTGCTGCCGCGCAGATGGCTGGGACAATGCTGGGGGAAAAGGCCCAAAAAACTATACAGAGAATGCCTTAACATTAAAAAAAAAAAAAATTAACGACACATCAGTGACATGACAGGAGATGTTTTGAAACAACTACTGCTTCGCATCTAAGCCAGTGAATTCTATGCGTTACAGCTGAATGAGTCAACAGACTTGGTGGGCCTGGCACAGCTCCTGGTATATGTCTGTTACGTTTATGGCGGATCAATTAATAACCTCTTTGGGATAGGGGGCAGCATTTTCACTTTTGGATAAATAGCGTGCCCAATTTCAACTTCCTGCTACTCATGCCAAGAAATTAAGATATGCATATTATTAGTAGATTTGGATAGAAAACACTCTGAAGTTTCTACAACTGTTTGAATCATGTCTGTGAGTATAACAGAACTTATGTAGCAGGCAAATCCCCGAGGACTAACCGTTCAGAATTTTGTTTTAGGTCTCTGTCTGTTCAGTGAGTCCTCGTTGGCAAACAATATTTCTTAGAAACTGGTTTTCAGTTCCTACCACTTCCACTGGATGTCACCAGTCTTTGGAATTTGGTTGAGGTTCTTCATTTGTGCAATGAAGAAGTACTGCCATCTAGGAACTGGGTAACACTGTTGAGAGTGCACAAGATGTGAAAAATAGCATGATTTGTTGTCTTCCTGTATTGAACAATGATAGACCCGTCTACAATTTGATCAATTATTAATGTTTAAAAATACCTAAAGTTGTATTACAAAAGTAGTTTGAAATATTTTGGCAAAGTTTATAGGCAACTTTTGAAATATTTTGTAGTGACGTTCCGCATTTTGGTAGCTGTTTTTTTCTGGATCAAACGCACTTTATAAATTGACATTTGGATATATATGAACGGAATAAATCGAACAAAAGGACCAGGGTTGAAATATGCTACCCTCTTTGTTGAGGAAGAATTACATGACTACCCTATCTGGGTGATGTCTTTTCTCGCCTGAATGATCTGAATCTAGGATTACAGGGAATCTCTGCAACTATATTCAATGTGCAGGACAGAATTGAGGGGTGATTAAGAGGTTGGAGCTCTTTTCTGTCTGCATTAACAAGGACAACACGCAGGTCTTTCCATCAATGTATGATTTTTTTATGTGCAAATGAACTCAAGCTTACAGACAATGTCAAATTTGATATAGCGAAGCACCTGAGTGAGCTGGGTGTGCAATTATGCAGGTACTTTCCCGAAACAGATGACACAAGCAACTGGATTCGTTATCCCTTTCAGGCCCTGCCTCCAGTCCTCTTACCGATATCTGAACAAGAGAGCCTCATTAAAATTGCAACAATGGTTCTGTGAAAATGAAAGCAACTGCTAGATTTCTGGATAGGGCTGCGCTCAGAGTTTCTTGCCTTGGCAAATCTCGCTGTTTAGACACTGATGTGCTTTTCAACCACATACCTATGTGAGAGTGGATTCTAGGCTCTCACTAGCATGAAAACTAAATACAGGCACAGACTGTGTGTGTAAAATAATTTAAGACTGACACTCTCTCCAACACAACCCAACATTGCAGAGTTATGTGCATCCTTCAAGCCACCCTTCTCATTAATCTGTGGTGAGTTATTCACCATTTTTGATGAACAAATATGGTTTTACACTACAGTTCAAAAGCTTGTGGTGAGAATACAAGTTATACATATGGAATTATATATATACCTCTCCTTAATGCAACCGCTATGTCAGATTTAAAAAAAACTTTAAGGAAAAAGCAAACCATGCAATAATCTGAGACGGCGCACAGAAAATAAATACAATTTTGGAGTCAACAGAAATCAGAAATTACATTATAAATATTCCCTTACCTTTGATGATCTTCATCAGAACGCACTCCCAGGATTCCTAGTTCCACAATAAATGCTTGATTTGTTCGATAATGTCCATTATTTATGTCCAAGTACCTACTTTTGTTAGCGTGTTTAGTACACAAATCCAGACGCTCGTGTAGGTCCATCCGAATGTCGGATGAACACTTCAAAAAGTTATATTACAGGTCGAAGAAACTTGTCAAACTAAGAATAGAATCAATCTTTAGGGTCTTGTTATTATAAATCTTCAATAAAGTTCCAACCGGAGAATTCCTTTGTGTGTAGAGAAGCCATGGAACACAGGTCGCTATAATGTGAATTGCGCATGACCAGCCCTTGTTTCTCTGCCAGACACCTGGCTCATTCAGCTCTCATTCAGCTCCACAACATAGTAGAAGCCTCATTCAAGTTTCTAACGAAGTTTGACATCTAGTGGAAGCCCTAGGAAGTGCAACTTCATCCATTTCCCGCTGTGAATTCAATAGGAGCTGGGTTGAAAATCGACCAACCTCAGATTCTCACTTCCTGTTTGGATTTCTTCTCAGGTTTTTGCCTGCCATATGAGTTCTGTTATACTCACAGACATCATTCAAACAGTTTTAGAAACTCCAGAGTGATTTCTATCCAATACTAATCATAATATGCATATATTAGCAACTGGGACTGAGGAGCAGGCCATTGACTCTGGGCACCTCTGGGCACCTTTCATCCAAGCTACACAATACTGCCCCTGCAGCCATAAGAAGTTAAACTATCTGGTAAGCTACATTATTACGATTTACAGATATCTAGCTGATAGTTAAGAAGTCGTTTTGTGTGTATCTTGTTTTGTCTCTATTGTTGCCATTGTCCTGGCTGGAAGAAGGTTCAGTGAATGGGGAGATGCAGAGTGAGGTAACACAGTAGGGGGAGTGCGAGCGCTTCCCAAATGTGTTGTTTTATGTGTTCTCCACACTCTCGTCCTCACAAGAACGTACTCATGAGAACGTGGTCGGAGAATGCACTCAGAGCAGGAGAGTATTGAGCACAGTAGCATGCGTATTGACAAACACGCTATGAGTCCTCATTCATACTACATTCAACTTGTAAACACATTTACATCACAGGTTCCAATGGCTCATTTAGTTAGAGTACAGTGTGACTCGTTTCAGGAAACTAGGCATTTGTCGCGGGTCACTATTTCCCCCGGAGAGACATTTGAAAGTAAACTAAAAAAAAATTAACAAAATGCATTTTTTGGCAGAAATGCCTTCTGCGACATGTGAACTTTCATGTGCCTTAATAACAAACCTGTATGCAATCTGAAAATATGAATTACATTTTTCAATTACGAGCCTCATTGGTTTAGCCACAGAAAAAGTCAGCAACCTTCCTGCAAGCCATGTTTGGCTGAGATAATGAGTGGGCTGGACATGCCGAGAGATGAGTTCGGATTGGTCTGCTATTAAGCACGCTTCTGTCTTTTTGAGATGGTCAGTATGTGTAGGTTATCCTGTCTAAAGCTGCTTTTTTAAATAGGAGGACCGAGTTTTGAAATCAGTGGAATTTGAGTATGATAGTTAAGGAGATGGGGAGGAGGAGGAGGAGGAGGGAGGAGTTGCAGTCTACTGCAGAGATAGCCTGCAAATGTCTGTAATGTAATGTCATACTTTCCAGGTCCATACCAAAACAGTTCGAACTTCTAATTTTTAAAATGAATCTCTCCAGAAATAAGTCTCTCACTGTTGCCACCTGCTACCGACCCCCCTCAGCTCCCAGCAGTGCCCCGGACACCATTTGTGAATTGATCGCCCCCCATCTAGCTTCAGAGTTTGTTCTGTTAGGTGACCTAAACTGGGATATGCTTGTAGGCAGTCCTACAATCTAAGATAGATGCGCTCAATCTCACACAAATCATCAAGGAACCCACCAGGTACAACCCTAAATCTGTAAACAAGGGCACCCTCATAAACGTTATCCTGAACAACTGGCCCTCCAAATACACCTCCGCTGTCTTCAATCAGGATCTCAGCGATCACTGCCTCATTGCCTGTATCCGCTACGGGTCCATAGTCAAACGACCACCCCTAATCACTGTCAAACGCTCCCTAAAACACTTCTACGAGCAGAACTTTCTAATCGATGTGGCCCGGGTATCCTGGAAGGATATTGACCTCATCCCGTCAGTTGAGGATGCCTGGTCACTCTTTAAAAGTAACTTCCTCTCCATCTTAGATTAGCATGCTCCGTTCAAAAAAATGCAGAACTAAGAACAGCTATAGCCCCTGGTTCACTCCAGACCTGACTGCCCTCGACCAGCACAAAAACATAGTTGGCGGACTGCAATAGCATCGAATAGTGCCCGCGATATGCAACTGTTCAGGGAAGTCAGGAACCAATACACGCTGTCAGTCAGGAAAGCAAAGGCCAGCTTTTTCAAGCAGAAATTTGCATCCTGTAGCTCTAACTCCAAAAAGTCCTGGGGCACTGTAAAGTCCATGGAGAACAAGAGCACCTCCTCCCAGCTGCCCACTGCACTGAGGCTAGGTAACACGGTCACCACCGATAAATCCATGATAATCGAAAACAACAGCCCCCCCCCCCCCCGCAGCTACTCCCCCAAGCCTCACCAGCTTTACCCAAATACAGATAGCAGATATTCTGAAAGAGCTGCAAAACCTGGACCCGTACAAATCAGCTGGGCTTGACAATCTGGATCCTCTATTTCTGAAACTATCCGCCGCCATTGTCGCAACCCCTATTACCAGCCTGTTCAACCTCTCTTTCATATCGTCTGAGATCACCAAGGACTGGAAAGCTGCCGCGGTCATCCCCCTCTTCAAAGGGGGAGGGAGACACCCTGGATCCAAACTGTTACAGACCTATATCCATCCTGCCCTGCCCATCTAAGGTCTCCAAAAGACAAGTCAACAAACAGATCACTGACCATCTCGAATCCCACCGTACCTTCTCCGCTGTGCAATCCAGTTTCCGAGCCGGTCACGGGTGCACCTTAGCCACGCTCAAGGTACTAAACGATATCATAACCACCATCGATAAAAGACAGTACTGTGCAGCCGTCTTCATCAACCTGGCGAAGGCTTTCTACTCTGTTAATCGACATATTCTTATCGGCAGACTCAGTAGCCTCGGTTTCTTCTAATGACTGCCTTGCCTGGCTCACCAACTACTTTGCAGACAGAGGTCAGTGTGTCAAATCGGAGGTCATGTTGTCCGGTCCTCTGGCAGTCTCTATGGGGGTGCCACAGGGTTCAATTCTCGAGCCGACTCTTTTCTCTGCATATAGCAATGATGTTGCTCTTGCTGCGGGCGATTCCCTGATCCACCTCTACGCAGACGACACCATTCTGTATACTTCTGGCCCTTCCTTGGACACTGTGCTATCTAACCTCCAAACGAGCTTCAATGACATACAACACTCCTTCCGTGGACTCCAACTGCTCTTAAACGCTAGTAAAACCAAATGCATGCTTTTCAACCGTTCGCTGCCTGCACCCATACGCCAGACTAGCATCACCACCCTGGATGGTTCCAACCTAGAATATGTGGACATCTATAAGTACCTAGGTGTCTGGCTAGACTGTAAACTCTCCTTCCAGACTCATATCAAACATCTCCAATCTAAAATCAAATCTAGAGTCGGCTTTCTATTTCGCAAAACAGAGCCTCCATCATTCACGCCGCCAAACTTACCCTAGTAAAACTGACTATCCTACCAATCCTTGACTTCGGCAATGTCATCTAAAAAATTGCTTCCAATACTCTACTCAGCAAACTGGATGCAGTTTATCACAGTGCCATCCGTTTTGTTACTAAAGCACCTTATACCACCCACCACTGCGACCTGTATGCTCTAGTCGGCATATTCGTCGCCAGACCCACTGGCTCCAGGTCATCTACAAGTCCATGCTAGGTAAAGCTCCGCCTTATCTCAGTTCACTGGTCACGATGGCAACACCCACCCGTAGCACGCGCTCCAGCAGGTGTGTCTCACAAGATCATCCCTTCCAGTTCTCTGCTGCCTGTGACTGGAACGAATTGCAAAAATCGTTGAAGTTGGAGACTTTTATCTCCCTCATCAACTTTAAACATCTGCTATCTGAGCAGCTAACCGATCGCTGCAGCTGTACATAGTCCATCGGTAAATAACCCACCCAATTTACCTACCTCATCCCCATACTGTTTTTATTTATTTACTTTTCTGCTCTCTTGCACACCAGTATCTCTACCTGCACATGACCATCTGATCATTTATCACTCCAGTGTTAATCTGCTAAATTGTAATTTTTCGACTACCTCCTCATGCCTTTTGCACACAACGTATATAGACTCTTTTTTTTCATTTTTCTTTTTTTTCTACTGTGTTATTGACTTGTTTATTGTTTACTCCATGTGTAACTCGGTGTTGTTGTCTGTTCACACTGCTATGCTTTATCTTGGCCAGGTCGCAGTTGTAAATGAGAACTTGTTCTCAACTAGCCTTCCTGGTTAATTAAATAAAGGTGAAAAAAGATGGAGAAAACACCTGTCTCCAGATTACATCTTCAAACTAAGGGCAACCATGGCATACATCAAATCAAATCAAATCAAATTTATTTATATAGCCCTTCGTACATCAGCTGATATCTCAAAGTGCTGTACAGAAACCCAGCCTAAAACCCCAAACAGCAAGCAATGCAGGTGTAGAAGCACGGTGGCTAGGAAAAACTCCCTAGAAAGGCCAAAACCTAGGAAGAAACCTAGAGAGGAACCAGGCTATGTGGGGTGGCCAGTCCTCTTCTGGCTGTGCCGGGTGGAGATTATAACAGAACATGGTCAAGATGTTCAAATGTTCATAAATGACCAGCATGGTCGAATAATAATAAGGCAGAGCAGTTGAAACTGGAGCAGCAGCACAGTCAGGTGGACTGTGGACAGCAAGGAGTCATCATGTCAGGTATTCCTGGGGCATGGTCCTAGGGCTCAGGTCCTCCGAGAGAGAGAAAGAAAGAGAGAATTAGAGAGAGCATATGTGGGATGGCCAGTCCTCTTCTGGCTGTGCCGGGTGGAGATTATAACAGAACATGGCCAAGATGTTCAAATATTCATAAATGACCAGAATGGTCGAATAATAATAAGGCAGAACAGTTGAAACTGGAGCAGCAGCACGGCCAGGTGGACTGGGGACAGCAAGGAGTCATCATGTCAGGTAGTCCTGGGGCATGGTCCTAGGGCTCAGGTCCTCCGAGAGAGAGGAAGAGAGAAGGAGAGAATTAGAGAACGCACACTTAGATTCACACAGGACACCGAATAGGACAGGAGAAGTACTCCAGATATAACAAACTGACCCTATCCCCCCGACACATAAACTACTGCAGCATAAATACTGGAGGCTGAGACAGGAGGGGTCAGGAGACACTGTGACCCCATCCGAGGACACCCCCGGACAGTGCCAAACAGGAAGGATATAACCCCACCCACTTTGCCAAAGCACAGCTCCCACACCACTAGAGGGATATCTTCAACCACCAACTTACCATCCTGAGACAAGGCTGAGTATAGCCCACAAAGACCAATCAACCCACTCAGGTGACGCACCCCCTCCAGGGACGGCATGAGAGAGGCTCAGTAAGCCAGTGACTCAGCCCCTGTAATAGGGTTAGAGGCAGAGAATCCCAGTGGAAAGAGGGGAACCGGCCAGGCAGAGACAGCAAGGGCGGTTCGTTGCTCCAGAGCCTTTCCGTTCACCCTCCCACTCCTGGGCCAGACTACACTCAATCATATGACCCACTGAAGAGATGAGTCTTCAGTAGAGACTTAAAGGTTGATACCGAGTTTGCGTCTCTGACATGGGTAGGCAGACCGTTCCATAAAAATGGAGCTCTATAGGAGAAAGCCCTGCCTCCAGCTGTTTGCTTAGAAATTCTAGGGACAATTAGGAGGCCTGCGTCTTGTGACCTTAGCGTACGTGTAGGTATGTACGGCAGGACCAAATCAGAGAGATAGGTAGGAGCAAGCCCATGTAATGCTTTGTAGGTTAGCAGTAAAACCTAACCTAAATACATGGCATGGAGATGCGTCCATCCATGATGCATAAAATAGTCTTGGTAGCTACATTTTGAGATATTACACGTTTCTAATTTTGATACTAGTTTTAATTTGAAGTTAAAGTGTACTGTTAGCTAGCTAATGTTAGCTGGCTGGCTTGCTAGCTAACGTCACGTGTATGATCTTATTATTTGTATCTCAGAAGCCATTTGCTTTGCTTGTTACAGCCTATTGTTTGCTAGCTAACATTGAACCTGGTTGGTTAGCTAGATTCAGATTGATGCAGGGTAGTAATGTCATGAGTTGTAATTATGGTTCGTTGTTTAGCCAGCTAGCTAGCAACATGTCTTAACAAAAAACTCCTCTATGCAAGTAACCATTTCAATAGAATGTCACTGCGACAACTGTTGATAGATGTAGCTGGCGAATTTGCTCTGGCTATTTACTCCGATTTCAGAGCACTCTCATCTGAGTGTGCCAGAGCTTAGAATAACTGATGAATTTACGAACGCTCAACACACTGTGAATATGGCCGGTGTCAGTAAACGTTGGCAAAAAATTTTTAAATTGTTGCCAGCAGCACAGTTGCAGTCACCAATGCCCTGGATAACTTAAAAACAGCTCTTCTAGTGCGAGTAAAATGGTCAGTGAGCTGTTCGCTCATTCGTGTCTGGAAGTAGCTAGCAAGTTAACCAGCATTAGCCAGTTAGCTTGGGTACTTGACTTCTGTTGTTAGGACAGAACGCTCGGATCAACCCTTAAAGAGATGGGTGGGGCTAAAGCTTAAGAGGGTGTGAACGATGCAAATGGGTGTAGACATAGAAGAGCTCTCCGGCAGGTAACAAAACATTCAAGGCCATTTTCTCAAAGTGAGGTTACAATTTTATCAACATTCAAAGCAGAATTACTTTCCCATTGTTCTTTAAATACAGTGTGTAATATATCATTTTGTAGCTCTGTGTCTCTGCTTTATCCAATGTAAAAAAAAAAACATTTAGAATTTTGCCACATAAGACTGAGTCAAGGCAGTCGATCACATATTGAGAAACATACATTGTATTTTATGTTACCATTTTACTGGCAGACTGTTGATGGACAGACAGACAGAAAGACAGACAGACAGACAGACAGACAGACAGACAGACAGACAGACAGACAGACAGGGCTTGACGTTGGGCCTGAAGGCCACGCATTAAGAGAATATCTGCAGTCTGACATTTATGTGGCCTGTTAAAATGAAGATGTATTGCAGTTTTTTGTTTAAACATCTTACAGTTAGGGTCTTATTAATGTTGCACAGCCATAATCAGACAATACCCGGAGAATATGCTAATACAACGACCTGTAAAAGCCTTTTTGAGAAACTGGCTCTGTCAGGTTCAATTGCTTGACATGATGAACCAATACAATCACTTTTTCTTCAGTGCAGGACACCTGTTTTGTTTCATCCTGTCTGTGATTGAGAGTCTAAGTTGAAATGTCCGCAACAAATGGCTGCTTGAAAACCCTGATGGAAGGTAACAACAAAACCCCCAAAGATAGTCCAGCAGGATTAGGTTGAAGCCAGAAAGACAGGTTCTATCTGCATCAGTCTAAGGAGGACATTATAGCACCATCACACTGAAAATCATACTGTTCTTTAAAGTCAAGTCTCACTGAATCACACTCAACCTTCAACTTTTGAATGATTTTGTAACCATTCAGAGGTTTAATACCGTTTTATCAATCACCAGGAGGTGCCAGGAGATCACATGATGAAATGGAACACAGAGACGCTTGCCATACCATATTATCACCATACCATATAATCACCATACTGAGGGACCTCACCTTACCATATTATCACCATACCATATTATCACCATACTGAGGGACCTCACCATACCATATTTGCACCATACTGAGGGACCTCCCCATACCATATTATCACCATACTGAGGGACCTCACCATACCATATTATCATCACACCGAGGGACCTTGCCATACCATATTATCACCATACCATATAATCACCATACTGAGGGACCTCACCTTACCATATTATCACCATACTGAGGGACCTCACCATACCATATTATCACCATACTGAGTAACCTCACCATACCATATTATCACCATACTGAGGGACCATACCATATTATGACCATACTGAGGGACTTCACCATACCATATTATCACCATACTGAGGGACCTCACCATACCATATTATCACCATACTGAGGGACCTCACCATACCATATTATCACCATACTGGGGGACCTCACCATACCGAGGGACCTCACGATTCAATATTATCACCATACTGTAGGACGTCATAGTATCACGATATCATGATAGTATCACCATACTAAGAGACCTCACCATACAGTATTAACACCACACTCTGGGACCTCAACATACAATATCATCACAATACTTAGGTGCCGATATCATTTGTATTGAATTGCCAGGGACCTCACGATACAATGTTATCACCATCTTGAGGGACCTCCCGATACGATATCACCATACTGAGGGACCTCACGATACTGTAACGTCTGCTTCCAACTCACACCCTCAAACACACAGATACTCTGAACGCAGCTCACTCTCCAGTTCCTAATCACCTGAATTCTAATCACACACCTGCATGTCATTATAGCACACTATTTAGTTCAGTTCTTGGCACCCCATCACTGAGGTATTGTTTGTTTTGTGACACGTCTTTCAGAGCTCTGTTTTCCCCGTGATTGTCTCCTCCAGTGTATAATAGTTTTGGCTGCCTCACTAACGACGCCTGTTGCTTATTCTCTGTCTGTACTTTAGCCTGTCGGATTTCCTGTTGTCAACCTATTGCCTGATCACCCAGACTACAATATTAGCCTTTTCCCTGTCTGTACTGTTGCCCTTTTGGACCCCCTGTGTATGACCTGACTGCTCCTGGACCAAGCTACCTGCCTCCTCCTGTGTATGATCTTCTGCCTGCCCCTGGACCCAGCTACCTGCCCCCTCCTGTGTATGACCTTCTGCCTGCCCCTGGACCCAGCTACCTGCCTCCTCCTGTGTATGACCTTCTGACTGCTCCTGGACCCATCTACCTGCCTCCTCCTGTGTATGACCTTCTGCCTGCCCCTGGACCCAGCTACCTGCCTCCTCCTGTGTATGATCTTCTGCCTGCTCCTGGACCCAGCTACCTGCCTCCTCCTGTGTATGACCTTCTGCCTACCCTTGGACCCAGCTACCTGCCTCCTCCTGTGGTCCTTTGCAATGAACACCTGTCTCCCCTCGTGTTCATTACAGATATGACATTATCACCAATCTTAGATCCCGATATGATACGTATTGTGAATCTCACGATTCTGTATGTATTGCGATTCGATACTGTGATTTTATTGCGATTCGATGTTCCAAACATACTGATCACCATATGTCTGCTGCAGAGGAACAAGAGAGAGCCATGAGTAAACAAGTTTTGACCAGTCATGGAAATAAAAACGCTGAAAACCCATTGGCTCCCTGTTTATAAAGATGGAGAACGTACGTGTGTTCGTGTGTAACTGTAACGCAGCAACGTTCCCATTGTGGCAGGCAGTGAGGATGCCCAGACTCAAACTAGAAGGTCAAAATACCAGCACCACTCTTTATTCATATTTTCCTCTCTCTGGGTTTTTGAGCAGCTCTTATCCCCCACCCTATTTTTACTGCCTCCAACAAGACTGAGTTTCAGTCATCTTCCAGATCTGCTGCCGATAGATTTCCCACCAGACTTATCGCTATCATCGATTCACAGGATGGGAAAGCAGAGACTCTGTACACACAAACACACGCACACACACACACACACACACACACGCACACACACACACCTACCCTCCTCTAAGCTCTGGGGATCTCCTTTAATAGTCCTTCACTTCTAAGGGATCTGATAAGACTGGGGAGCAGAGAGGTTTAAATAGTGATCACTCTGAAGGAGGGAGGGAGGAAGGAAGTAAGGATGTATAGGCGAGAGCAAATAGTTATTACCATTGTCAGAGGGCTGGGAGTGTGTGTGGAATAGACTGGGTGTGAGAGGCTGTTGGTGACTGGAGTGTTTCACAGCTCTGAACTGGGACAAAGACTTGGTAATAACATAATCAATGTAGACCACAGCTCTGAACTGGGACAAAGACCTGGTAATAACATAATCATTATAGATCACAGCTCTGAACTGGGACAAAGACTTGGTAATAACATAATCAATATAGACCACAGCTCTGAACTGGGACAAAGACTTGGTAATAACATAATCAATATAGACCACAGCTCTGAACTGGGACAAAGACTTGGTAATAACATAATCAATATAGACCACAGCTCTGAACTGGGACAAAGACTTGGTAATAACATAATCAATATAGACCACAGCTCTGTACTGGGACAAAGACTTGGTAATAACATAATCAATATAGACCACAGCTCTGTACTGGGACAAAGACTTGGTAATAACATAATCAATATAGACCACAGCTCTGAACTGGGACAAAGACTTGGTAATAACATAATCAATGTAGACCACAGCTCTGAACTGGGACAAAGACTTGGTAATAACATAATCAATATAGACCACAGCTCTGAACTGGGACAAAGACTTGGTAATAACATAATCAATATAGACCACAGCTCTGAACTGGGACAAAGACTTGGTAATGACATAATCAATATAGACCACAGCTCTGAACTGGGACAAAGACCTGGTAATAGAATAATCAATGTAGACCACAGCTCTGAACTGGGACAAAGACTTGGTAATAACATAATCATTATAGATCACAGCTCTGAACTGGGACAAAAGACTTGGTAATAACATAATCAATATAGACCACAGCTCTGAACTGGGACAAAGACTTGGTAATAACATAATCATTATAGATCACAGCTCTGTACTGGGACAAAGACTTGGTAATAACATAATCAATATAGACCAAAGCTCTGAACTGGGACAAAGACCTGATAATAACATAATCAATGTAGATCACAGCTCTGTACTGGGACAAAGACCTGGTAATAACATAATCAATGTAGATCACAGCTCTGAACTGGGACAAAGAATTGGTAATAACATAATCAATATAGACCACAGCTCTGAACTGGGACAAAGACTTGGTAATAACATAATCAATATAGACCACAGCTCTGTACTGGGACAAAGACTTGGTAATAACATAATCAATATAGATCACAGCTCTGAACTGGGACAAAGACTTGGTAATAACATAATCAATGTAGATCACAGCTCTGAACTGGGACAAAGACTTGGTAATAACATAATCAATGTAGACCACAGCTCCGAACTGGGACAAAGACTTGGTAATAACATAATCAATGTGACCACAGCTCTGAACTGGGACAAAGACGTATCACAGAAACAGAAGCATTCAGGCTCCATGGGGTGGCAGGGGGTGGCAGGGTAGCCTAGTGGTTAGAGCGTTGGGTTGCAAGTTCGAATCCCCGAGCTGACAAGGTACAAATCTGTCGTTCTGCCCCTGAACAAGGCACTGTTCATAGGCCGTCATTGAAAATGAGAATTTGTTCTTAACTGACTTGCCTAGTTAAATAAAGGTAAAAAAATAAATTAAAAAAAAATAAAAAATTCTATGGGCTATTGTGATATGGTATACAGTCAGCACACTTGGTAACGTGTACCCCATCCAAGAATCAAAGCCTACACTCTGGTGTTGCAAGCAGCAATGCTTGCACAAGATTTAACTCAGGGACTCAATACTAGCCAGCAGGGTTGGGAAGGCTACAGCTAAATAGTATGCACACGCGCACACACACACACCTAAAAACAACCAGACTGAACTCCATACACCCCTCATCTACTCATTCTAAATTGGGGAATTCTTAGTGTCGGAAGAAAAAGTTAAACTCTTGAAAGAGTTTCCAAAAGGGAAAAGAGAAGTGTCCAGAAAGTTTCTGGGGGTGTCTTGAGAGTGTTCGGGCATCGATCCGTTCCAGCTGAAATTTTAAGGTCAAAACCCAAAATGCTCTGGCCTGGACGTGTTAGGGTGGGAGAGGGAGGGAGAGAGGGAGATATGGAGGTTGGGAGAGGGAGGGTGGCAGAGGGAGGGTGGGAGAGGGAGAGAGGGAGGGAGAGAGGGAGAGAGGGAGAGAGGGAGGGAGAGAGGGAGAGAGGAAGGGAGAGAGGGAGGGAGAGAGGAAGAGAGAGTGCATTTGAACTGGCATGTGTCCAGCACCAATTCAAATCTGAGCTGTCCAGCACTAAGGGTGCTTTCCCAGTGAAATTTGTGAGCTGGTCAAAACTTCCAAAACCCAACATAGGATCATAGTAGACACACACTAGCCAAACAACCCACACAAACACACACACAGCAAATCCCAGTGTTTTGTAATAGATGACCGACTAGCGCACACACACACACACACACACACACACACACACATACACACACACACACACACACACACACACACACACACACACACACACACACACACACACACACACACACACACACACACACACACACACACACACAGTCCCTCTCTCACTCTCACTTCCACCGCTGCACAACTCCGCTACACAACCCCGCTACACAACCCCGCTGCACACCACACTGCACATCACACTGCACAACCTTGCTGCACACCACACTGCACAACCTTGCTGCACACCACACTGCACACCACACTGCACAACCTTGCTGCACACCACACTGCACACCCCCGCTACACAACCCCGCTGCACACCACACTGCACAACCTTGCTGCACACCACACTGCACACCCCCGCTGCACAACCCCGCTGCACACCACACTGCACACCACACTGCACACCCCCGCTGCACACCACACTGCACACCACACTGCACACCCCTGCTGCACACCCCCGCTGCACACCTCCGCTGCACACCCCCGCTGCACACCCCCGCTGCACACCACACTGCACACCACACTGCACACCCCCGCTGCACACCCCCGCTGCACACCCCCGCTGCACACCACACTGCACACCACATTGCACACCCCCGCTGCACACCCCCGCTGCACACCCCCGCTGCACACCCCCACTGCACACCCCCGCTGCACACCACACTGCACACAACGCTGCACACCACACTGCACACCACACTGCACACCCCCGCTGCACACCCCCGCTGCACACCCCCGCTGCACACCACACTGCACACCACACTGCACAACCTTGCTGCACACCACACTGCACACCCCCGCTACACAACCTTGCTGCACACCACACTGCACAACCTTGCTGCACACCACACTGCACACCACACTGCACAACCTTGCTGCACACCACACTGCACACCCCCGCTACACAACCCCGCTGCACACCACACTGCACAACCTTGCTGCACACCACACTGCACACCACACTGCACAACCTTGCTGCACACCACACTGCACACCCCCGCTGCACACCCCCGCTGCACACCCCCGCTGCACACCACACTGCACACCACACTGCACAACCTTACTGCACACCACACTGCACACCCCCGCTGCACAACCCCGCTGCACACCACACTGCACACCACACTGCACACCCCCACTGCACACCACACTGCACACCCCCGCTGCACACCACACTGCACACCACACTGCACACCCCTGCTGCACACCCCCGCTGCACACCCCCGCTGCACACCCCCGCTGCACACCACACTGCACACCACACTGCACACCCCCGCTGCACACCCCCGCTGCACACCCCCGCTGCACACCACACTGCACACCACACTGAACACCCCCGCTGCACACCCCCGCTGCACACCCCCGCTGCACACCCCCGCTGCACACCCCCGCTGCACACCACACTGCACACAACGCTGCACACCACACTGCACACCACACTGCACACCCCCGCTGCACACCCCCGCTGCACACCACACTGCACACAACGCTGCACACCACACTGCACACCACACTGCACACCCCCGCTGCACACCCCCGCTGCACACCACACTGCACACCACACTGCACACCCCCGCTGCACACCCCCGCTGCACACCCCCGCTGCACACCCCCGCTGCACACCCCCGCTGCACACCACACTGCACACCACACTGCACACCACACTGCACACCCCCGCTGCACACCCCCGCTGCACACCCCCGCTGCACACAACGCTGCACACCAGTGAGCTACACTAATGGGGGACAGGGAGGGCGGAAGTGATTGTGAAAGACTTCAAATTCAATATGCTAAATCATCCACGCAACATTAAAGCTTTTCTCCACTACACCATAGATCACGTGTCAAACTCATTCCACGGAGGGCTGTGGGTTTACGCTCCTCCCTTGTACTTGATTGATGAATTAAGGTTACTGATTAGTAAGGAACTCCCCTCACCTGGTTGTCTGGGTCTTAAACGAAATAATAAAACAAAGACCTGCAGACACTCGGCTCTCCATGGAATGAGTTGACTCCCCTGCCCTAGATAGACAGACAGACACACAGACAGACACACAGAGAGACAGACAGACATACATACAGAGACAGAGACAGACAGACAGACAGACAGACAGACAGACAGACAGACAGACAGACAGACAGAGACAGACAGACCAGACAGACAAACAGACACACTGAGAGACAGACAGAGGGACAGACAGAGAGACAGACATACATACAGAGACAGACAGACCAGACAGACCACACAGACAGAGACAGACAGACCAGACAGACAGACAGACACACTGAGAGACAGACAGACCAGACAGACAGACAGACAGACAGACACACTGAGAGACAGACAGAGGTACAGACAGAGAGACAGACATACATACAGAGACAGACAGACCAGACAGACAGAGACAGACAGACCAGACAGACAGAGACAGATAGACAGACAGACAGAGAAAATCAGACAGACAGAGAGACAGACAGACAGAGAGACCAGTGACTTTCTATCTCTCCTGCCTTTCTATGATACCTATATATTTTTTTCTCCTTTAGTTAAAGGACCTCCCTCTCTCCCCTGGTGACAGAAGCCTAGGTCATTTTCATAATCTGGGACAGGTTCTGCGCATTGGCATAAAAATGTGCACTCTCAAACCTGCCTAATAGAACAGCGTCTTAATACGCAATTACACTCCTCAATAACATCCGCTCATTAGGCTAGTGTTAGATAAACAGGTATGCATACACATGGGGAACCCAAGACACAATGGCTGTAGTGCTGCTCTGCCACCAGTGAGGTGAACTCAATAGAAAGAGCTCAATTCATTTAACCAAGGTTCGTTAAACCCAGCACGGTGGCTTCTCCCTGCTTCCCTAGTCTCATTTGTGTGTGTGCGTGTCTGTGTGTGTGGGTGTGTGTATGTGTGTGTGTGTGTGGGCGGGGGGGGGGGGGGTGAATCTGCACATCACTGTATAGGACTGCATGTTAAACCTGTTTTGACTTCTACACATCTGTGAGGCACACCGTTCTACCAAATCCTATACAACTAAGCCATCCATCCCTGGTCCTTCACATCAGACTGCCTTCACACCTGAGAGGCCCCATTTGTATGGTCTGGTTCAGACACAGACCATTTCTTAACCACTGCACATCTTCTCCAACAACTGAGCATCTTTCCTTAAAGCTTTTGGGACATCTCAACAAAAGTTTGAGTTCTTTGCACGGATCTCAAGTTAGGATTTGGGCCCAATATAGTAGTGTGTAAGTACCTTATTACAGCCAGCGTGTCTTTGAAAGTACATTCCTTCCAGCCTGTCTGAGAGTGTTTGGGCAAAAGGGTGTTGAAGCACAATCGTCTTCACACAGGAATCATCAAAGCCAGTATCCCTGCCCAGACGGCCCAGTGTGCGACCCCGATCTCTCCCTGAGTGCAATGAGGCTCCTGGCTCTTTTGGTTCCTGGCCAGTGGTGCCCTCCTTAAGCAGTATTCTGCTTGATTACATTACCTTTTTATTGAGCAGACGGCCTAATTCGGTGCGACTCCTAGTATTTACACATTACTCACAGATCCAACTGGAGACAGAACAAACACAAGCCCAGTTTAAAAGCTTCTCTCTGGGGTGGAACACTGGAAAGAGTCCCTTAAGGGACTAGGACACGGAGCCCTGCAGCTATACGGACACACAACTGCACATCTTTGAGCACTAAACCAAAGTACCCTATCATTCCAGCCACTTGAGCCATACTCAATTAACACAAGCTCTTTAAACACAAAACATCTCCAAAACCTTTAATCATACCAGTGATGTGGACGGACAAAGGGGTTTTTAACAAGACGTTTAGAAATAGAGAGAAATTTATATTTTACCAAGTGACTTAACTGAATTGTTTCCAGATGAAACCAAGCGAAGCCACCAGGTGAGTTTGAGGGAATGCGTTAAGTCTCATTTATACATGGCCATAGGCATATACTATGCTAAGAAATAAAAGGAGGAGGGTAAGCTGCTCCTAGATCTGTGGCTAAGGATAACTTGTAGCTGGAGGGGCTGTTCCATACTGGTCCTGTGTCAGCTGTACATTTGTCTGTTCACAGTCTCTTTCAGACAAATTTCTCCAGCCGCCGCTGATACTGATCAAGGTGTCTAAAGCCGCCATTACTCAAAATGACTTGTCAAGTGTGACACCGGAGTAGCTGAATTAAAACCGTCTGTGTGTTTACTTTGGTAAACAGTAGCCTGATTTCCTCTGACAGCCCTTACACAACAACAAGCCAGTCGCCAGTAAATAAGAAAGGCTTGTTTCGTGTGAGTACAAGGCAAAGGCTTGTTCCACTATGTCATGACATTGCCCTGTTGGGTGAGGTTAATAACCCCCATAAATACCTTTCCCCCTTTTCTCTCCACTCGACAGAATGGACTCTTGGAAAGCCCTTTGATAACACAGAGAAAGTATGATAACATCAAAAGGTTGGAGAATGGAACAATATTTCCGTTTTGTCACCAAAGCCACATATACTACCCACCACTGCGACCTGTACGCTTCATACTCGTCGCCAAACCCTACATTACTCATCTCATATGTATGTACTCTACTCTATGCCATCTACTGCATCTTGCCATCTTGATGTAATGTATCACTAGCCACTTTAAACAATGCCACTTTTCTGTTTACATACCCTACATTACTCATCTCATATGTATACACTGTACTCTATACCATCCACTGCATCTTGCCTATGGGGTTCTATACCATCACTAATTCAAATATTTTTTTATGTACATATTCTCATTCATTCCTTTACACTTGTGTGTATAAGGTAATTGTTGTGAATTTGTTAGGTTAGATTACTCATTGGATATTACTGCATTGTCGGAACTAGAAGCACAAGCTACACTCGCATTAACATCTGCTAACCATGTGTATGTGACAAATAAAAATGGATTTGATCTACAAGTCTCTGCTAGGTAAAGCCCTGCCTTAGCATGCGCTCCAGCGGGTATATCTCACTGGTCACCCCCAAAGCCAATTCTTCCTTTGGCCGCCTTTCCTTCCAGTTCTCTGCTGCCAATGACTGGAACAAACTGCAAAAATCTCTGAAGCTGGAGATTACCTCCCTCACTAGCTTTAAGCACCAGCTGTCAGAGCAGCTCACAGATCACTGCACCTGTACAGAGCCCATCTGTAAATAGCCCATCCAACTACCTCATCCCCATACTGTATTCATTTATTTATCTTGCTCCTTTGCACCCCAGTATCTCAACTTGCACATTCATCTTCTGCACATCTACCATTCTAGTGTTTAAATGCTATATTGTAATTACTTCGCCACCATGGCCTATTTATTGCCTTAACTCACTTATTCTACCTCATTGGCAAACACTTTGGCTATTAAGTGATATGACATGCTATTCTATAAAATAATTTCTCCGTAATTAATATTACCTGATTGAGCTAATCATTAAATGTAATCAACAAGAGAATCGAAATAATATTCATAGAGTTGTTATCTTCCGAATAAACTCTTAAAGACCTATTAATATTTTACATCAATAGCAGTCAATATTCAGTCTCATCTGAAAGTTGAAAATTCTTGGTTATCTTGTTACGGAGGTGGTCCCTGCACAGGGACAGCTCAGCGGAAATTTCAGAGCGCCACCTATAGTACTCGAGTATAGTACTCAATAAATCTCAAACTTTCATAAAAATACACATGCAAGGTACTGAATTAAAGCTACACTCGTTGTGAATCTAGCCACCGAGTCAGATTTGTAAAATGCTTTTCGGCGAAAGCATGAGAAGCTATTATCTGATAGCATGCACCCCCCCAAAATACCAGCACGACACGTAAACAACAGATTTTGCGGTAGCTACCGGCGCTACCCAAAACGCAGAAATAAAATAAAAAACATTCATTACCTTGGACAAGCTTCTTTGTTGGCACTCCTGTATGTCCCATAAACATCACAATTGGGTCTTTTTCCCGATTAAATCCGTCATTGTATACCCAAAATGTAATTTGCTGAAGGTCAGTCTGATGCTGCAAAAAGCCCATTTACAAGACGCAACGTCACTTTTTAAAATTACAAAAGTCGCCTATAAACTTTTACAAATCACTTCAAACGACTTTTCTAAACCAACTTTAGGTATTAATAAACTTTAATGATGTATCAAATTGATCACGGGGCGATCTGTATTCGATAGCAGCAAGTCTGGAAATCATCGTCCATTTTTTCAGTTTCACAACATACTGTGGTGCGCCTCAAGAAAGGAGGGGCTTATTTGTGTTGTAACCAAGGATAAATAAATCAGAAAATGACAGCAATGGCGACGTTCGTAACACGTTCTGTTATAGCCACAGACCCGATTTAACCAGTTTTAGAGACTTCAGAGTGTTTTCTATCCACACATACTTATCATATGCATATACTATATTCCTGCATGAGTAGCAGGACTTTGAAATGTTGCGCGATTTTTAACAAAAAGCTGCGAAAATTCACATCATCCATAACAGGTTATCTTCACGAACCCTGGCTAACAAGTTGAATCAGCAATACAAAATTGGGTTGAATTATTTATTTACTAAATACCTAACTAATCTCACAGAATTACACATACACATAATTAATCATAACTTGATAAACAAATTACGTCATAAAGGAAAACGTCCCTGGCGGGCAGAACAGATATGACAGCTTGTTACACAAAAGAAAAGGGGCTGGGTTTGAGTGAAAGAGCGGGAAGACTGAGGAACAAAGGGCGAAGCTGTGCTATCTTAAATACAGTATCTTATGCATTCTAAATTACCGCCCATTTGGAAAAGGAAAATGCAATAAATATTTACTCTGAGTAGCGCTTCAGTAGGTTGGTGGTAGATGGAAGGCCGTGTTGCCAAACCGAGTCCTTTGTCCATTGAAGACTGTCTCTGGTGGTCAATTGGATACGTTGTAGTAACGTCGTTGTGTGATAGATGGGATACTCTGTCTGTTCCTTCCTAACCCTCGTTTGCAGCTGCTGTTGCTAACTCAACGGCTAGGAGGTATCACTTCTGTAGTGAATAAGAGTTCAAAGTTCATACCATTCGCAACCAAAGCTCACGCTGATGTTGTCTTCGTTCTGTATTATCTGAACCATTCTGACATCGGACCGTCATCCTCACATCCTCGGAACAGGAGGTTATATTACAGGAGGTTATATTCATCAAGGCTTTATACAGGAAGGGAGAGGAGGGTGTGTCCCTTCACAGGGGCGGGCCACTGATTGAGCAGAGCCCTAACCTTATGAAAACCCAAATCACATTTCATCCCATCACGAATAATTTCATATTCAAACATTTAAATTGAACAACAATTCCATGTGAATCCGATAACTCTGATGTGTAGACTTTCCACTGTAGAGTTTATGTAATCTTATCCTTGATGAGAATGTCTCAGATGACAACCGAACTGACATCATATTCATTAAGTACCACCGCATATGTTCAATTGGTCGGATTAATAGAATATAGTTAGTTTCCCCCCACCTTCTGATGTTCCCAGAATCTCTATGTTAACCAAGTGGTTTGCAAATGTAACATCAGTAGGGTAGAGAGAGGAAAAAGGGGGGAAGAGGTATTTATGACTGTCATAAACCTACCCCCAGGCCAACGTCATGACACACTGTATATATACTTTTTCTACTGTATTATTGACTGTATGTTTGTTTATTCCATATGTAACGCTGTGTTGTTGTATGTGTCGAACTTCTTTGCTTTATCTTGGCCAGGACGCAGTTGTAAATGAGAACTTGTTCTCAACTAGCCGACCTGGTTAAATAAAGGTGAAATAAAACATTTAATAAATGTTTTAAAAATATTTCCCTTTCTCAACCTGTTTAAAGTGTCTGTTGGTACTTAAATAATATGATGTCAGATCAGTTGGTGTCTGGGACATTATACAGTGGGGCAAAAAAGTATTTAGTCAGCCACCAATTGTGCAAGTTCTCCCACTTAAAAAGATGAGAGAGGCCTGTATTTTATTTTCCACCATAATTTGCAAATAAATTCATTAAAAATCCTACAATGTGATTTTCTGGATTTTTTTTCTAATTTTGTCTGTCATAGTTGAAGTGTACCTGTGATGAAAATTACAGGCCTCTCTCATCTTTTTAAGTGGGAGAACTTGCACTATTGGTGGCTGACTAAATACTTTTTGCCCCACTGTATCTGATGATAGGACGACGTAAATTGTATCTTGGAAAGTCTACACATTCTAGCTATCAGATTCACATGGAATTGTTGTTCAATTTAAATGTTTAAATGAGAAACTATTTGTGAAATGATGAAATGTAATTTTAGCCTCCTAAATAAGATAATGATTTCATAGTAAAACATAGGCCCATTCAGTGGCCACACACAAGTGAACAGACATTGGTTGAGAACTATGAAACATGCCCTCTCCCCAAGTACAAAAGCCTGTTGACGGAAGTCAACCTCAGTTCCCGATGACGTGAGAACTGGTGTCCGATAGTTTAGAAGTGCTAATTTCAACTGCAACCTAACAAAATTAACATTGAGTTCCAAAAATGTTATGACTGTTTCCTAATGTTAAAAAGAGCGAATTGCAATGTGGAGGTGACGATCACCACGCTGGAATGGTACATTTCGACCAGACTAGCCAGAATACAGCACGAGCTGATCATGGCAACTTATGAACTTTGAACTATTATTCACTAAAGAAGGAGTGATACATCCTAGATGTTGAGTTATCAGCTGCAGCTGTAAACGTACGTATCCTAGGAAAGGACAGACAATCTCCTAAGAACGACAGGAAACTTTAACGTATCCGCTTTACAAAACAACGACCAGAAAGATTCTTCAAAGGACAATGGCGATCTCTGCTGGGAAAACTAGTCTTCCATCTTTGACCCATCTATCAAAGAGCAGCTCAGAGTGAATATATCTATCTTGCATTTTCCTTCTCCGAATGGGCAGTCATTAGAATGCATAATAAAATTCTGTATTTACGGTAGCATAGCATCTCAAGGTTCGATGGAGACCCAATCCCTTTTTCCCTCAGTCTTTCCGCTCTTACATTCAAACACAACCCCTTTCCTTTGTGTAACCAGCCATCATATGGAGCTTTTCATGACATCAAATCAAATCAAAGTTTATTTGTCACGTGCGCCGAATACAACAGTGAAATGCTTACTTACAGGCTCTAACCTATAGTGCAAAAAAGGTATTAGGTGAACAATAGGTAGGTAAAGAAATAAAACAACAGTAAAAAGACTAAATACAGCAGCGAGTCTACATACATACACCGGTTAGTCAGGCTGATTGAGGAAGTATGTACATGTAGATATGGTTAAAGTGACTATGCATATATGATGAAAAGAGAGTAGCAGTAGTGTAAAAGAGGGGTTGGCGGGTGGTGGGTGGCGGGTGGCGGGACACAATGCAGATAGCCTGGTTAGCCAATGTGCGGGAGCACTGGTTGGTCGGCCCAATTGAGGAACAATGTACATGAATGTATAGTTAAAGTGACTGTGCATATATGATAAACAGAGAGTAGCAGCAGCGTAAAAGAGGGGTTGGAAGGGGTTGGGGGGGCACACAATGCAAATAGTCCGGGTAGCCATTTGATTACCTGTGTCTTATGGCTTGGGGGTAAAAACTGTTGAGAGCCTTTTTGTCCTAGACTTGGCACTCTGGTACCGCTTCCCATGCGGTAGTAGAGAGAGCAGTGATGCAACCAGTCAGGATGCTCTCGATGTTGCAGCTGTAGAACCTTTTCAGGATCTCAGGACCCATGCCAAATCTTTTTAGTTTCCTGAGGGGTAATTGGCTTTGTCATTCCCTCTTCATGACTGCCTTGGTGTGTGTTTGGACCATTCTAGTTTGTTGTTGATGTGGACATTGAGGAACTTGAAGCTCTCAACCTGCTACACTACAGCCCCATCGATGAGAATGGGGGCGTGCTCAGTCCTCCTTTTCCTGTAGTCCACAATCATCTCCTTAGTCTTGGTTACGTTGAAGGATAGGTTGTTATTCTGGCACCATCCGGCGAGGTCTCTGAACTCCTCCCTACAGGCTGTCTCGTTGTTGTCGGTGATCAGGCCTACCACTGCTGTGTCGTCTGCAAACTTAATGATGGTGTTGGAGTCATGCCTGGCCATGCAGTCGTGGGTGAACAGGGAGTACAGGAGTGGACTGAGCACGCACCCCTGGGGAGCTCCAGTGTTGAGAATCAGCGTGGCAAGATGTGTTGCTACCTACCCTCACCACCTGGGTGCGGCCCGTCAGGAAGTCCAGGATCCAGTTGCAGAGGGAGCTGTTTAGTCCCAGGATCCTTAGCTTAGTAATGAGCTTTGAGAGTACTATGGTGTTGAACGCTGAGCTGTAGTCAATGAATAGCATTCTCTCATAAGTGTTCCTTTTGTCCAGGTGGGAAAGAGCAGTGTGGAGAGCAATATAGATTGCATCAACTGTGGATCTGTTTGGGTGGTACTCAAATTGGAGTGGGTCTAGGGTTTCTGGGTGTTAATGGTGTTGATGTGAGCCATTACCAACATTTCAAAGTTCTTCATGGCTACGGACGTGAGTGCTACGAGTCTGTAGTCATTTAGGCAGGTTGCCTTTGTGTTCTTGGGCACAGGGACTATTGTGGTATGCTTGAAACATGTTGGTATTACAGACTCAATCAGGGACATGTTCAAAATGTCAGTGAATACATCTGACAGTTGGTCAGCACATGCCCGGAGCACACGTCCTGGTAATCCGTCTGGCCCCGCAGCCTTGTGTATGTTGACCTGTTTAATGGTCTTACTCACGTTGGCTACAGAGAGCGTGATCACAAAGTCATCCGGAACAGCTGATGCTCTCATGCATGCCTCAGTGTTGCTTGCCTCGAAGCGAGCATAGAAGTGATTTAGCTCATCTGGTAGGCTCGTCTCACTGGGAAGATCGCGGCTGTGCTTCCCTTTGTAGTCTGTAATAGTTTGCAAGCCCTGCCCCATAAGACGAGCGTCAGATTCAGTGTAGTATGATTTAATCTTGGCCCTGTATTGACGCTTTGCCTGTTTGATGGTTCGTCGCAGGGCATAGCAGGATTTCTTGTATGCTTCTGGGTTAGAGTCCTGCACCTTGAAAGCGGCAGCCTTTAGCTTAGTGCGAATGTTCCTTGTCATCCATGGCTTCTGGTTAGGGTATGTACGTACAGTCACTGTGGGGACGACGTCCTTGATGCACTTATTGATAAAGCCAGTGACTGGTGTGGTGTACTCCTCAATGCCATCGGAAGAATCCCGGAACATGTTCCAGTCTGTGCTAGCAAAACAGTCCTGTAGTTTAGCATCTGCTTCATCTGACCACTTTTTATTAGACATAATAGACATGAATAGTAATCAATGTGTGATCTATCCTGTGTGTGTGCATATGTAATTCTGTGTGATTATTTAGGTATTTAGTAAATAAGTAATTAAGCCAATTTGTGTATTGTTGATTCAAAAATGAGCTAGGGTTCATGCAGATAACCAAGTACTTATGTCAATCAGAATGAGACCAATCGAGGTGACAATTAATAATTGACTACTACTGATATAAAAGATATTCAGATCTTTAAGAGAGTGGATTCGGGAGGTAACCGCTCTATATAAATGAATGCTTCCTTGGTGCCCCAGGTTATTAATGCTTTAATTGTTGCGTGGTTTAATTCAATCACGTAATCAATTAAACGTTAGGTAATAGATTTGATAAAATAGCATGTCATATAATTTAATCATAGTCAGAGACACGACAACTAACATGCTGTAAGACAGGGGTGCAGGCGGAGTGCATGTGGAGTTTCTATAGTGGTAGACGATAGTTACGCTTTTTAGGATCATGAGCCAATCGGAAGGGGATGGTCTGATAAGCTCCTTGCACCTATAGACAGATGAGAAAGAGAAAGGTGATGGAGAAATATCCTCTATGTTTTTCAATGGTACAGTTGAGCTCTAGGACTATGATCTATCTATAAGACTGGGAAATGGACGGGAGGAGATTGGTTGGGATGTCCTTTTGCACTTGAGCTAAAACGGCATGTGACGGGTAGGAAAGGACAAATCCCTGTCCTCGGCTCTGGTCTCTCTGACATTTAGATGACATTTAACAAACACCTGGACACTGAAGTGAGTTTCCAGGTGTAGTGGAGCGGGAAAAGATATCAGGTGAGGAGAGGAGAGGCTGCAGTGTCATGTCATGTTGTGTCATATTTCACAACATTCCTAAGCTTTTCCAGATTGGGAGTCAACCATTTTATTTAAAACTCCTGAAAAAGTGGAGGGAAATTCAGAGGGGACACCAAGTCATCCCTCATCTTGCTTGATTTATATGAGAAGCGTAAAAAATGTATAAAAGCCAATTTAGGGGGTTATTTGTGATTCTCATAAGCAATAGAGATATGCTGAGAATGTTGGCCGGAAGAAAGAGGGAGGGAAAGAGAGGATACAGAGCCAAAATAGATTTCCTTGTTTAAATGAACCTATCGGAAAGGGTGTGAGAGTGAAAGATTGAAAGAGAGAGAGCGAGAAGAGCTTTGGGATGTGGTAACCCCAACTATACGCCAACAGAACAACCCCAGCAACATTTCTCACTGCTTCCACACCTGAGGCCAACTGACCAGTGGTGTGCTGGCTCTCTCACACACACACAAACGCATACGCACACACGCACACAAATTGTAAACCACACATACACATTCTACAGGGCCCTCTCTCTCGAACACACACCACTCAACACAGTGGGCCTCAAATCATCCCCAGTAAATCATCCCCAGTGAAACACACACCCCTCAACACAGGGGCCCCAAATCATCCCGAGTAAACCCCACACCACTCAACACAGTGGGCCCCAAATCATCCCCAGTAAAACACATACCATTCAACAGAGGGCCCAAAATCATCCCCAGTAAAACGCACACCACTCAACACCGGGAGGCCCTTTACCTACTTCCCCAGAGTCAGATGAACTCGTGGATACCATTTTTATGTCTGTGTGCAGTCTGAAGGAAGTTGCTTACTGGCGCTAGCGCAATGACGGAAGTCTACGGGTATCTGCTAGCGTGCTAGACTTCACCATTCATTACGCTAACTGTAGTTAGCATTGGCTGGCGATACTATATCTAACTTTCTTCATACTGGAC